>NC_134691.1:257499336-257626836 GCF_050947455.1 Rhinoderma darwinii
GCACATTATCCCTCCACGTATTACACATAGTACTGACACCCCATGTACTATTCACAGCACTGACCCCTATTCATCACATTTATTTTATTTATTTATTTTTATTACATTATTACACAGTTCTGACACTTTCATACATACATATTTATTTTTTACCATCCATTCACACCCTAGCACTACACTGACACACATTTATCGCACACCTTTGAGCACTTAGTCCGCCACTCCCCTCAAGACTAGTGGGAGGGGCTATCACTATTTAATGCACACTCCTTCTGCAGCATTCTTTGACCCGTCTGCGTCCTGATGGGAACGGGTTTTCACCCACCCACCTACCTAGTGAGTATGGCCTTTTTTGTGGTTTTTATACATATATGTGTGTGTGTATGTATATATACATATATATATATATATATATATATATATATATATATATATATATATATATATATATACACACACAGATCCATAACATAAATATATTTAAAATATAGTTTTTTTTTTCAATTCTTTTGTGATTTGTCTGCTCATAATACAAATGGGAAACATGGAATAAATTAAGCTAATCTGGTCCTCATAGGCTTCCATACATGGCAGCCCACAGGCCGTTGTCTGGCCTCCGGTTGCCATGGCAACCAACGGCGGCCCCCGCGATTTCATGTGGAGGCTGCCTATCTGCTCTAAACTCCTTAAATGCGGTGATCGCAATCGACCGCTGCATCTAAGGGGTTAATTGCCCAAATCAGAGATGATGTGCTGCTGATCGGAAACAGGGAACGCAGGGCAGACGCTCTGCACAGTTAACTGCCACTGTGGTGTAGCGCCGCGCGGCGGTTAACTGTCAAAGTTCAGATGTTATGCACATCAAGGTGCATGTAGTTACTTCTCAACTTGACGTGCAGTTACGTCAAGGTGCGGGAAGGGCTTAAAGACCACCGGTACAAAACGTTGTGCAAAAAGGCATGAGGATACATGCAGGCAGTACAAAATCTGCCTCAAAATTCCAGAAGGAATTCTGATGCAGATTTTTTCTGCCTGCAAAATTTTTTTGTGTGATACAGGGCCCTAATGGAAAAAACAGCTTGATAAAAGACTTCAAGAAGTGAATTGTCACTTCTTTTTTTTTTTTTTTTTTTTATGTATTTTTACGAGACTTTTTTTTGTTTCTGCAGCGTAAAAATACGCCTCCTATAAACTACACAACGTATTTCCTATTGAAATCAATGGGAAGCTGTTTGCAGGCGTATTTGAAGTATATTTCGGAGCGTAATATGAGCATTTTGCGCTCCGAAATACGTCTGAAATATGCCGTGTTAACATACCCTTACAAAAACAATGCCTATGTCATTCATTTTACTTATAAAACTTCTCCAAGCTTCAACGTGCGCTCAGGTTAAGTTGGATAATAATATATTTTTGTGAACAAGTTCTCCTTACAGCAACGCATTGATGGGGAGTTGATGATCTTTGTTTATTTTCTATAGCCGAATTCCAATCACTGGTTAGCATTGTAAATATGTATTGCTAGAAATATGCAAGTTGACATTATCCAGAGTTTCTTCTCTTATTTCCCAGGTAAAAACTGACACATAGGCATTGTGCATATGTCAGAGCTGTGTACATGGACCCTGTATGGCAGCACAAAGAGACCCTACGTTTTCATAATATTGAGTTGTGGGCACTATGTGTGAAACCATGGCTCCTCCATTTATATCATTGCATTATTCAGTGGTTCTAAGAGAAACTATACAGCATCTAATGGAACATAGAACTTTTTTCCAGAAGGAATCCAAGAGAAATTTTTTTTTTATATGCCTCCATATAATATAGAAGATGTAAGTAGATAAAATATGGGCCCATTTTATGTATGCCATATTAAGTCTTCGTACAACTCGTAGAAATTGTACAGAGCCATAATACAGCTGTGTACATGAGGCCTTAAACCCTGTTTTTTTCTCCTATCTGACATGTGTCACTTTATCTGCTAATAACTTTGGAATGCTTTTATTTGTTTTGTATGTTAGGGGTAAAATTTGGTCGATACATTTAGTGTTTATTTGTGAAAAACGCCATAATTTTGAGAAAATTTACAAAAATTAGCACTTTTCTAAATGTAAATGTATCTGCTTGTAAGACAGATAGTAATACCATAAAATAGCTACTAGTTAACATTTCCCACATGGCTATGTTGGCATTGTTTTTTTAACGTCCTTTTATTTTTCTAGGATGTTACAAAGCTTATAACTTTAGCAGCAATTTCTCATGTTTTCAAGAAAATTTCCAAAACCTATTTTTTTTAGGGACCAGTTCAGTTCTGAAGTGGCTTTGAGGGCCTTATGTATAAGAAATCCGCCATATATCGTCCCATTGTAGAAAGTATTTCAAAGTATTCAAAACAGCATTTAGAAAGTTTCTTAACCCTTTAGGCGTTTCACAAGAATTATAGCAATATAGAGGTGAAATTTGCTAATTTTATTTTTTTTCCAAAGTTTCATTCTAATAAATTTTTTTCTGTAACTTAGCAGGTTTTAGCAGAGAACGCACCTCAGTATTTATTGCCCAGATTCTGCAGTTTTTAGAAATTTCCCACATGTGGCCTTAGTCTGCTACTGGACTCAAACATAGGCCTCAATAGCAAATAAACACCTAGTGGATTTTGGGGCCTCCTTTTTATTAGAATATATTTTGGGCACCATGTCAGGTTTGAAGACGTCTTGTGGTGCCAAGACAGTGGAAACACCCGCAAAAAGACACCATTTGGGTAACAACACCCCTCAAGGAATTTATTGATGGGTATAGTGAGCATTTTGAAATCACAGTTTTTTTGCTATAAAAGTGAAAATCTAATTTTTTTCTAATAAAATATAATTTTTGCTCCCATTTTTTTAAATTTTCACAATAGATAAAAGAGAAAAAACACCCCAACATTTATAATTAAAATTCTCCTGGGCACGGCAATACCCCATATGTTTTAATAAACTGCTGTTTGGACATAAGGCACGGCTTATAAAGGAAGGAGCACCATTTGGCTTTTGGAGCTCAAATATTGCTAAAATGATGTCACGGTGGGTGTGTGGACCCACTGGGCCATACCACCATAATGGGACAGCAGCTGGCCAAACAGGATACCAAGGCAAAGTCAATAGTTTGAATAAGGGTACCAGTGGCAATACAGACAGTAGCGACGGCAGGCTCGGATGGGACTTTGGCAGCAGGCAGACACCAGGCGCGGTAAAATACAGCAGGCGTAGTAAACAACACAACACGACTCCAAATCTCTACGGCACATGAACAAGGTAGCACGGGATACAGGACACAGCAGAAATGGGAACACTGGGAACTTGAAAACACTAAGGGACCATTTGCAAAGACTAGCACGGGTAAACACAACAAAGCTCAGGCTATGAAGGAAGGGGCAGGGTCTATCTTATAGTCCAGGGTGATCATGGGAGCAATCAGTCAATCTAAAACATGTGTGTGCTCTGGCCCATTAAGGCAGGGAATGAACTCGAGCACGCACCCTAGTGGTCACTGCAGGACAGGACGGCCGCAATGTGCTGGCATCTCTGGGGAGGAAGACGTCTGCAGGATGAAAGGAGTCTACGGTCTGCGACCGCGGACGTTACAGTATCCCCCCTCTTACGCCCCTCTTCTTGGGGCCAGAACGAGAGAGGAACTTCTTAATGAGGGAAGGAGCCGTGACGCTCTCCTCTGGCTCCCAGGACCTCCCTTCTGGACCAAAGCCCTTCCAGTTCACCAAGTAAAAGGCTTTTCCTCTTATCCACTTGAAGTCCAAGATCTCCTTGACTTCGAATATATTGGCAGAACTGCTGGGGGCAACTGCAAGGATAAGAGTCTTAGAGTAGCGGTTCAAGACCACAGGCTTCGGAAGAGACACGTGAAAGGAGTTGGGGATTCTGAGGGTAGTGGGCAGCTGAAGCTTATAAGAGACCGGATTGATCTACTGGAGCATCTCAAAGGGTCCGAGAAACCTGGGAGCGAATTTGCACGGCGGCACCCTCAGCTGGACATTCCTTTAGGACAGCCAGACCTTGGTAACCAGAAGAAACTGGGGAGGCTCTCTTCTCCTTGTGTCAGCCTTTCGCTTCATGTGGTCGACCGCCAGCAGAATAGAGGATCGGGTTTGCTGCCAGATTTTTAGGAAGTCCCTGAATGCAGAGTTAGCTGCAGGCACCTGGGACGCAGCGAACACAGGGAAAGGAATTCATGGATGCTGGCCATAGACAATAAAGAACAGTGTAGAAGTAGTGGACTCACTTGTGTGGTTGTTATAGGAGAACTCGGCCCAAGGAAGAAGCTGCACCCAGTCATCATGCTGCTTGGAGATGAATTGTTGTAGATAGTTCTCCATGATTTGGTTGATCCTCTCGACTTGGCCATTGGACTCGGATGGTAGGCTGAAGTCCAACTTTACATCAATGAGTTTGCAGAGAGCTCTTCAAAATTTTGAGGTGAACTGAACCCCCCGATCCGACACGACATGCAGAGGTAAGCCATGCAGGCGGAAGATGTGTTGGATGAAGAGGTTGGCCAGTCGAGAAGCAGAAGGTAGACCGATCAGCGGAACTAAATCAGCCATCTTCGAGAATCAGTCCACCCCCACCCAGACTGCACTGCATCCAGCAGAGGGAGGCAGGTCCATGACAAAGTCCATTGCTATATGCTGCCAGGGAGCATTGGGCACAGGCAATGGCTGGAGCAGGCCAGCAGGCTTGGAGTGAGCAACCTTGTTAGCCACGCACACCGTGCAGGACGAGACAAAGTCCTTGATGTCTTTGGGCAGCGTGGGCCACCAGAAAAGATGGGCAAACTGGTCTCGGGTCTTACGGGCACCCACGTGACCTGCCAGTCTGGAGCTGTGTCCCCAGCAAAGGATTCTCCTTCTGTCTGCCAAGCTCACAAAATTCCTCCCCAGTGGGATGTCTCTTACTTGCTGTCACGTTGGTGCATGGACTCCCAGGGCCGTACCACCTTGATGGTATAGCAGCTGGCCAGCAGGGTACAAGTCAAAGTCAGTCGTTCGAATAGGTGAACCTGTGGTAACTTCTGACAGTAGCGAAGACAGGCTCGAATGAGACCTTTGGCAGCAGGCAGACACCAGGCGTGGTGTAACCAGGAAGGCGTAGTACACAGCACAACACGACTCCAACTCTAAATGGCACTCTAATTAGGATAGCACGGGACACAGGATACAGGTAGCAGGAACGTGAACACTGGGAACTGGAAAACACTTAATGGACCATGCAGAGACAAACATAGGTAAACGACAACAATGCTCAGGCAATGCAGGAAGGAGCAGGGCCTTTCTTATAGTCCAGGGTGCTCATGGTCTAATTTGGGTAACTAATTCAGGTGCGCGTGCTGGCCCTTTAAGAGCGGGCACGAGCCTGCACGTGCACCCATACGGGACACAGCAGAGTGAAGCAGAAGTGATCCATGGCTGCGGCCGTCAGGAGGTGAGTAAACCTGATGGCCCATGGACATGGGTGTTACAGTATCCCCCCTCTTACGCCCCCTCCTCTTGGGACCAGAGCGATAGAGAAACTTCTTCAGAAAGGTAGGGGCATTGTGGTTCTCCTCTGGCTCCCAGGAACTCTCTTCAAGACCAAACCCCCTCCAATCCACCAAATAAAAAGTTCTTCCTCCAACTCTCTTGGTGTCCAGGATCTCCTTAACCTCAAATGTATCTGATGAATCGCTGGGAGCAACTGCAGGACTAGGAATCTTGGTGTAGCGGTTCAGGACCACAGGCTTCAGAAGGAAGACATGGAAGGAGTTGGGTATCTTGAGGGTAGGAGGCAGCCGAAGCTTGTAGGAGACAAAGTTGATTTTTTGCAAGATCTCGAAGGGTCCGAGGAACCTGGGAGCAAACTTGTATGATGGCACACTCAGCGGGATATTTCTGGAGGACAGCCAGACCTTGGAACCTGGAGGAAACTGGGGAGGCTCTCTTCTCCTTGTGTCTGCCCTGCGTTTCACGTGGTCGACCGCCAGCAGAATGGAAGATCGGGTCTGCTGCCAGATCTGCAGGAAGTCCCTAAAAGCAGAATCAGCCGCGGGCACTTTGGATATAACGGATACCGGGAGAGGAATTTGTGGGTGTTGACCGTAGACAATGAAGAACGGTGTAGTTCTTGTGGACTCACTAGTATAGTTATTGTACGAGAACTCGGCCCAAGTAAGAAGCTGCAACTAGTCATCATGCTGCTTGGAGATGAAGTGTCGTAGGTAGTTCTCCATGATCTGATTGATCCTCTCGACTTGACCATTAGACAGGGGATGGTAGGCTGAGGAAAAGTCCAACTTTACATTGAGAAGCTTAAAGAGGGCTCTCCAGAACCTTGAGGTGAACCCACCGATCAGACACGATATGCCGAGGTGGAAGATGTGTTGGAAGAAGAGGTTGGCCAGTCGAGAAGCAGAAGGTAGACCGGTCAGTGGAACGAAGTGAGCCATCTTCGAAAATCAGTCCACCACCACCCTGACCGTACTGCATCCCGCAGAAGGAGGCAGATCCGTAACAAAGTCCGTTGCTATATGCTGCCAGGGAGCATCGGGCACAGGCAGGGGCTGGAGCAGGCCAGCAGATTTGGAGTGAGCAACCTTTATGCTGCGCACACCGAGCAGGACAAAACAAAGTCCATGATGTCCTTTGGCAGCGTGGGCCTCCAAAAATGACGGGCAATGAGGTTTGGGATCTTACGGGTACCCGTGTGACCTGCCAATCTGGAGCTGTGTCCCCAGTGGTGGATTCTCCCTCTGTCTGCCAGGAGCACAAAAGTCCTCCCCGGAGGGATGTCTCTAATTTGCAGGGGGTTGACAGAGACAATGCAAGACAGATCAACTATATTCTGTGTCCTCACATTCTTGTCGGCCAGTCGGTAGTGGAGCTCAAACTGGAACCGAGCAAAGTACAGCGACCACCTGGCCTGACGAGGGTTCAGCCGTTGGGCTGTCTGGAGATAAGTAAGATTCTTGTGGTCAGTGAATATCAGGATGGGATGAACTGCACCCTCTAGTAGATGTCTCCACTCCTCCAGGGCCAATTTGATGACCAGTAAATGCCGATCCCCAATCAAGTAGTTGCGTTCTGCGGAAGAGAAGAGCTTGGAGTAATAGCCACATACCACTGCCTTGACCTTGGAACCTCTTTGGAACAGAAGTGCACCAGCACCAACAGAGGAGGCGTCCATCTCCAACAAAAACTGTTGAGATACATCTGGATGATGGAGGATAGAGGCTGACGATAAGGCACTCTTCAAGCTATTAAATTGCGGTGACCGCGATCTGGTTGAGACCCCTGTAGTCGATGCAGGGTCAAAGAGATCCGTCCTTTTTTTACAAAGTAGAACCCGGCCCTGGTCGGGGAGGAGGATTTTGTATGAAGCCGCTCTCCAAATTCTCCTTAATATAGGCGGACATAGACTGAGTCTCTGGCAAGGAGAGAGGGTATACCCTTCCACGGGGAAGGGATGCGTCAGGAACCAGTTCATTAGGGCAGTCATACACGCGGTGTGGGGGCAACATCTCCACCTCCTTCTTGCTAAAAACATCCGCAAACTGTTAATAGTGACAAGGCAATCGTGCCAATGAACGAGACTGGGGAGGCTGGGCCGGATGGATCTGCCCCAGGCAGCAGTTGAGGCACTTGGAACCCCACTGGAGAACCTCTCCAGAATTCCAGTCCAGAACTGGGGCATGTAGTCGGAGCCAGGGCAGGCCCAGCATCACAGGGTTGACGGCCTTGGACAGGACAAAAAGAGAGATGAGCTCTGAATGAAAGGCTCCCACTTGGAGCCTCAGTGGTTTGGTCACAGCCACAATCGGGTCTGGCAGAGGCAGTCTATTCACCGAGGCAACGATTAAAGGCCTCTTCAGAGGGGTTGGGGGCAACTGGAGAAGAATCACCAGGTCTCTCTGAATGAAGTTTGCTGCGGAGCCAGAGTTCAGACAGGCAGAGACCCAATGCGTCTTTTCGCCGGACACTATGGTCATGGGGATGGACAATTTAGAAGAAAGTCCTTGTTCACCCAGAGTTGTCTCTCCAACCAACCCTAGGCTCTGGGGCTATTACGGATACAGACGCACAAGATGGCCTTTGAAGGCCGCAATACAGACAGGGTCCTGAGGTGTGTCTGCGTTGTCTCTCCTGGGTAGACAGCTTGAGATGGTCCATCTTCTAAGCCTCCTTTGGAGGAACAGCTGATAAGGGCAGTAGGGGTTGCTGCAATGTAGGAGTCGGAATAGGGAGTCTTCCCTCCCGACGAGCCTCTTGGAACCACTCTCGGATCCTTTTGTCAATCCGGGCGGCCAGAAGGATGAGGTCGGTGGGTGTGTGGACCCACTGGGCCGTACAGCCGTAGCGGGACAGCAGCTGGCCAAACAGGATACCAAGGCAAAGTCAATAGTTTGAATAAGGGTACCTGTGGCAATACAGACAGTAGCCATGGCAGACTCGGATGGGACCTTGGCAGCAGGCAGAAACCAGGCGCGGTGAAATACAGCAGCCGTAGTATACGACACAACACGACTCCAACTCTCTACGGCACAGGAACAAGGTAGCACGGGATACAGGATACAGGTAGCAGGAACGGGAACACTGGGAACTGGAAAACACTAAGGGACCATTTTCAAAGACTAACATGGGTAACACAACAAAGCTCAGGCAATGAAGGAAGGGGCAGAGCCTTTCTTATAGTCCAGGCTGATCATGGGAGCAATCAGTTAATCTAAAACATGTGTGTGCTCTGACCCATTAAGGCAGGGAATGAGCTCGAGCATGCACCCTACTGGTCACTGCAGGACAGGACGGCCACCTGTGCTGGAATCTCTGGGGAGGAAGACGTCTGCAGGATGATAGGAGTCTGCGGTCTGCGACCGCAGACTTTGCAAATGGTTTGCAGCGCCGTGTCACATTTGCAAAGCCCCTGAGGGACCAAAAGAAATTCCACAAAAGTGACCCCCTGTGGCAAACTACACCTCAAGGAATTTACCGAGGGGTATAGTGATAATTTTGACCCCCAGGTTTTTTGCTGAATTTAGTAAAATTAGGCTGTGAAATTGAAAATCTACATTTTTTCCGTTAAATCTTAGAAATTTTCAATTTCTACAAGGAATAAAGTAGAAAAAGCACCCAACATTTGAAAAGCAATTTGTTCCGATTATGCCAATACCCAATATGTGGTCAGAAACTGCTGTTTGGACACACGGCAGGGCTCAGATGGGATGTTTGGCATTTGGACCTCAAGTTTTGCTGGAATGGTTTTCGTGTGCCATGTCACATTTGCAAAGACCCTTGGGGGCCAAAACAGTGGAAACCCCCGAAAGTAACCCCATTCAGGAAACTACATCCCTCAAGTAATTTATCTAGGGGTATTGTGAGCATTTTGACCCCACAAAGTTTTTTACTGAATTTATTGGAATTAGGCCGTGAAAATGAAAATCTAAATTTCTTTCACTAAAATATAAAAATGTTTCATTTTATCAATGAATAAAGGAGAAAAAGCACCCAACACTTGTAAAGAAATTTCTCGCAAGTACGTTAATACCCCATATGTGGTCATAAACTGCGGTTTGGAATTTGCTTGATTGGTTTTTGCAGGGCTCTAATGTCAAATAGTAAAACAAACCCCCAAGAAGTGACTCCCATTTTGGAAACTACACACCTTAAGGCATTTTAAGGTGTTTAGTGAGCATTCTGACCCCACAGGTGTTTTTTTTTTCATTAGATGCGGGTGGTGCAAAGTGAAAATTGCAATTTTCCACTGATATGCCATTTTAGTGCACAAGATATTGTACCCAGTTTGTACCACTGCAGCCAAATATTTTATAAACTGTTAAGCGGGTTCTACCGGGTATGGCGATGCCATATATGTGGACATAAACTGCTATTTGGGCACACTGTAGGGTTCAGAATGGAGGGATCGCTGTATGGCTTTTGGAGTGCGGATTTTGCTTGATAGTAGTTCTGTTTAGGGTTTTACTGGTATTTCAGTTTAAAATGTCAGGGCATATGTAATCTGTGCGGAGCACATCAGGGCATAATAGGATGGTATAATAATGCAGTAAATAAATAATAATTCATAGATGTGTGGCCAGTGTCACACTGATAAATGGTGCCCACTCTTATCCTCCTTTTGGAATACACTCTGCATATTTTGTGTCATCATATCCTGAGAGCCATAACTTTTGTATTTTTTTGCCAACGTAACTCTGTGAAGGCTTATTTTTTGGCGGAACAATCTATAGCTTTCATTGGTACCATTTTGAGGTACATGCAACTGTTTGATCACTTTTTGTTCCTTTTTTTGGCAAGCAAGGTAACCAAAAACCATCAATCCTGACTATGGTTTTTATTCTTTTTTTTTTTCAGTGTTCATCATGGGCTATAATTTAACCAAATGTATATAGTTTTTTTTTCATGTATTACAGCGTTTGCACAAATTTTTTTTTTTAAACATTTATATTTGTGTCGCCATAACTTTTTTATTTTTCTGTCAAAAAAGCTATGTGAAGGATTGTTATTTACGGGACGGGCTGTAGTTTTTATTGGTACCATTTTCGAGTACATGCAACTTTATGATCAATTTTTTATTCTATGTTTTTGGAAAGGTGGTGACCACAATACAGCGATTCTGGCCCCTTTTTTTACGTTGTTCACTGTGCGGGAAGAATAAGGGGATTGTTTTATAGTTTGGGTCGTTACAAACGTGGCGATACCAAATATGTGTACTTTTTTGATGTTTTAATCTTTTTCCTATAATAAAAGACTTATTATGGGAAAAAGGGCGGTTATTGTTTTTTTAACTTAAAACTTTTATTTTGATACTTTTGTACAACATTTTTATAAACTTTTTTTAAACTTTTTTTTTGTTCCACTATAGGACTTGAAAGTACAACAGTCTGATTGCTGTTCCAATACATTGCACTACCTATATATTGCAATGCATTAGAACTGTCAGTGGTTCACTGACAGCAAGCCTATTAGGCTGTGCCTCTGAGCGGGGCCTAATCGGCTTCCATACTTGGCAGACCAGGAGGCCATTGTTAAGCCTCCAGTTACCATAGCAACCATTTGCACCTCTACGATCGTGTCATGGGGGTGCCGATTGGCTAGTAACCACCAAGATGCAGAAGTCACTTTTGATCTCTGGCGCTGACAGCCAAGAATATGGCTCCAGCTGGGGCTTAAAAGGCTTGTGTCCTTGGCAGACCTGGAGGCCATTGTCAGATTGCCATAGCAACCATCGGCACCCCGTTAGTGTCACAGGGGTGCCGATCGGCTATAAACCACCTAGATGCAGCGATCGCTTTTGATCGCCTCATCTAATGGGTAAATTGGCCGGATCGGAGGCTAGCTTTGGACCTTGGCATACAGCTGGGTGTCAGTTGTAATATACAGTTATGAACTTAGGTGTAATCAGTAACAGCTCGATTCTGCATGTCAGAGACACGCAGGACCCACTGTCACTGAATCCGTCAGTCCCACTGACCTGACGGATACAGGTTTGAGCGCTAGATACAGCTGCTCTGTGTACAGAATACAAAGCAGCTGTATCTCAAAAAAATATATACTTTTAAAAAGTAATTACAAACTTGCCCCAAACACACTGATATCTATCTATCTATCTATCTATCTATCTATCTATCTATCTATCTATCTATCTATCTATCTATCTATCTATCTATCTATCTATCTATCTATCTATCTATCTATCTATCTATCTATCTATCTATCTATCTATCTATACAGTCGTGGACACAATTTTTTGTACTATTCACTATTTGTTTGTTTTGGGTCATTGTCCTGTTGGAGGATCCATGACCTGCGACTGAGCCTAAGCTTTCTGACACTGGCAACACATTTCACTCCAGAATGCCTTGATAGTACTGATATTTCATTTTACCCTGCACAGATTCAAGATACCCTGTGCCAGATGCCGCAAAGCAGCCCCAAAACATGACCGAGCCTCCTCCATGTTTCACAGTAGGTACAATGTTTTTTTCTTTGTAAAACCCCTTTAAAAGAAATAATCTTGTTTCTGCATGGCCGCATTTCAAGAGCCGTAACTTTTTATTTTTCAGTCAATGTGGCTGTATGTGGGCTTGTTTTTTGCAGGGCCAGGTGCAGATTTCATCAGTACTATTTTGGGGTACATGGGACTTATTGATTAAGTTTTATTAAATTTTTTTATAGGGGGAATGGGATAAAAAAAAGGAATTTTGCCAAAGTTTTTTGTTTTTGTACGCCGTTCGCCCGGCGGTTTAATTTAATAGTTTTGACACTATTACTAAATAAAACCACGTTTTTGGGAAAAAAAGTAGTTGCATTTTATTTTTACTGTCATCTTCTTTATTTATTTATTTTTTCATAAACTTTTTTTAACTATTTTAGTTTGTTTTTTTTGTCCCACTAGGTGACTTGCCTTTCCGATCTTTTGATCGCAGATATAATGCTTTGGTATACTTAGTATATCAAAGCATTATTGCCTCTCAGTGTAAAACTGACCGGCAATCTATTAGGCCATGCCTTTGCCATCAGAGAGTTCTTAGATTCCGTCAGTTGGGGTAGGAGACTGACTGTGTATAATAGCCGTGCTCCTGCCGCTGATTGCATGGGTACAATGGCTGATCAGAGGACGGATATATCCATCCTTATTGAGGGCACTAGCACCTGCCTAGGACGGATATATCCGTCCTTCGTCGTAAAGGGGTTAAACCTCATTCACATCTGCGTCGGAAGCTCCATTAGGGGGCTCCGTCGCAGATCCGTCAAAGATCACCGGAAACAATAGCGTAACATGTTGCGCTATTGTCTCTGGTGAAATCACGGACACCCCGACGGAAAGCCGACAGAACCCATTAAAGTCAGTGGATTCCGTCAGCCGCCGGTGGTGACCATCGTGCAACGGAACCATTGCTTCCAGCATTCACTTGTTCTGCTCCTCTGATGGCGCAAGAAAACGGAATGTAACAACGCAGGTGTGAACATAGCCTTACAAGTAAAATTAAGGTAAGAATACTTTGGCTCTGTTCACACCATTGTTGGATTTGACACAGATTTCGGCGCAGATTATGTGCCAATATCTCTATCAAATCCAATGACAATCCACATTCCATGCATTTGAATGAGGTTTCCACAATCCTGTTCACATGCTATGAAAAATGTTGCCACTGATTTTTGTCCACACTGAGAAAGAACTGAGGCTATGGGTATGTTCACACGATAGCAGGCATTTACGTCTGAAAAGACAGACTGTTTTCAGGAGAAAACAGCTGCCTCGTTTCAGACGTAAATGCTCCTCCTCGTATTTTGCGAGGCTTCTCTGACAGCCGTAAATTTTGAGCTGCTCTTCATTGAGCTCAATGAAGAACGGCTCAAATTACGTCCGAAAGAAGTGTCCTGCACTTCTTTTGCAGAGGCTGTATTTTTACGCGTCGTCGTTTGACAGCTGTCAAACGACGACGCGTAAGGGTATGTGCACACACACTAATTACGTCCGTAATTGACGGACGTATTTCGGCCGCAAATACCGGACCGAACACAGTGCAGGACAACTCGCTGCAGGACAACTGTCCCGTACTGAAAACATGATTACAGTACGGGACAGTTGTCCTGCAGCGAGGCAGGGACTCCTAGCATCGTACATAAGTATGATGCTAGGAGCCCGGCTCCCTGCAGTGTGTTCGGTCCGGTACTTGCGGCCGAAATACGTCCGTCAATTACGGACGTAATTAGTGTGTGTGCACATACCCTAAATGACAGGTTGTCTGCACAGTACGTTGGCAAACCCCTTCAAATGAATGGGCAGATGTTTGCCGACGTATTGTAGCCTTATTTTCAGATTTGCATAATACGCCTCGTTTACGTCTGAAAATAGGTCGTGTGAACCCAGTCTTAGGAATCCTTGTGCGGATCGTCTGCACACCCGTAGCATATCTGTTGTACATCTGTGGGAAAAATCTGAGTGTATGCCAAGAATTTCTGATGCAGAAATGGACATTGTATTCAATGCTGACATGTGAACGGGTCTTAGTAAGTAGCATGTAGTTTGTTTATAATGTAACAGTATGAAGGCCATCCTAGTAAATTTAGATATACCTGTAACTTCTCATTAAAAACTATAAATAGCTTATTTTCATCGCCTAGTTTTACAGCATATTAGAGACATCATCAAAACCCTTTGAAGATACTTACTAGTGCTTACCTTTCTTATAACAAGTCCAATGTGCCATCTGTTTTGGTAGTCAAATCCACCAGCTGCTCCAGCATTCTCAGAGGAAATTAGTGCCGCTGACAAACCAGTGCTTCAGCATCAGCTAAGAAATGCAGAACGGCCTGTAAACATAGATGAAGAGGTTACATTAATTCTGGAACTCTTCCAGGAACCCCAATAGATAGTACTTGTAAAGCAAAAAAGGACACAACACACAAAATGTTATGAGAAAGAAAATGTGGATTAAGAGACCAACTGTGAGCAATCATATACTGTTGTAGATTCAGAAAATCAATCATACAACTTCTTTGGCAAAGATATTTGTTGCATGATGGGACAATCACGAACTAACAAAACAAGACTAAAAATACCAGTAAGTGGGTACACACAGGAATAAAGTATTTCTGGTATTCTACAATCCAGGTCGTTCATGACAAGTACTTATTGATCAAACTTCATGCAGGTGGTTATTATGATCAGTTGGTGCAGACATTAAAGGGGTTTTCACACCACTAAAATTTATAATATAAATGGGAGGATATTCCATAAATATATGATCAATCTGACCAATAAATTGTCCGATTGCTAAACGGCACCTGCCGTTTCTCAGAAGACACAAGGTACAGTAGGTCTATTAAAGCAGGTAGCCTATAATGGTGGTAAAACACTCTAAGGTTACATTCACATGACAGTTTTTCAGAACAATGGAGATCTGTGGTTGTATTCACATGGCTGTTTTTTTAACGGCCCTGTCAAAAAATAGAACATGCTCTATTTTTGGCTGTTTTCATGGCCCGACAGCCTCCATCGTAGTTAATCGATCAGTTTTTAATGGCCGTTTTTCAGAAATCAAAACTTATGACGGCTGTTAAAAACTGATCCTTGGCCCTACTCCCCGGGCACAGCAAAACGCTAAGCGCTGAGCACGGGAAAGCCCTTGACGTCACTGTCCATGTATGGACAGTGATATCAGGGCTTTCAACTATGGAGTCTCTGGCCAGAGCATTGGAAGCTCTCTTGCCAGGGACTCCTGTCTTAGGAAAGCCCTTGACGTCACTGTCCATATATAGACAGCGATGTCAGGGGCTCCCCCAGGAGTGGAATCCCCGGCCATCGATGGTGCTATATACAGTGGGGTGTAGCGCTATCTACAGGGTGGAGGGTGTGGCGCTATCTACGGTAGCGTAGTGCTATCTACAGGGTAGTTGTGGTGCGATCTATGGGGTGGGTGTGGCACTATCAACAGGAGGACTGGTGCTATCTATGGGGGTAGCGGTATCTACGGGGGGTGTGGTTCTATCTACGAGGGTTTTGTTGCCAAATATGTATGGTGCTATATTCAGAGGGTAGGGCACTATCTACATGGGCACTGTTGCTCTATCTATGTAGGCAATGGCACATTATATGTGGGCACTATAACACTCTTTATATAACACTTTATATGTGGGCACTGTGGCACTATGTGGGCACTGTGGCACAATGTGGGCACTGGCACTATCTATGTGGGCACTATCTACAGGGGCATTGCAGCACTATCTTTATTGGCACTGTTGTGTTTTCAGTGCGTTGGGACAATCAAAAACCTGACAAATGAAATTCATCAATTTTTTTAATGGCCATAAAAAACGGATGGCGAATGGCTATTTAAAACAGTCAGACGAACTTGAAATGGATGAAAATTTTGAGACACACTTATGCAAAACGGCCATGAAAAATTGATAGTTGATCAGTTTTTAATGGCCATTTTTTCTTACTGTCGTTTGAAAATAGCACTTCAACACAAAAGAACTCTAGCTTCGTATAGTTTTATCATTCTTTCATAGTTGTAATGAATATCAGCATTGTGATCCTTATACACAATATCTAATCTGAATATGTATACATATATGGAGGCAGGGGCGCAACTAGGAAAGACTGGGCCCCATAGCAAACTTTTGACTGGGGCCCCCCTCCCCTGGGTGTCACACAACCCCCCCTTGTAGATAGTGCCTCCCTGTAGATAACGCCATACAGCCCCCTCTGTAGATAACGCCATACAGCCCCCTCTGTAGATAGCGCCATACAGCCCCCTCTGTAGATAACGCCATACAGCCCCCTCTGTAGATAGCGCCATACAGCCCCCTCTGTAGAGAATGCCATACAGCCCCCTCTGTAGATAACGCCATACAGCCCCCTCTGTAGATAACGCCATACAGCCCCCTCTGTAGATAGCGCCATACAGTCCCCTCTGTAGAGAACGCCATACAGCCCCCTCTGTAGATAATCGCATACCATTCTTGGAGGCCTGTATGGCGTTACCTACAGAGGGGGCTGTATAGCGTTACCTACAGGGGGGCTGTATGGCGTTACCTACAGTGGGGGCTGTATGGCGTTACCTACAGTGGGGGCTGTATGGCGTTATCTACAGTGGGGGCTGTATGGCGTTACCTACAGGGGGGCTGTATGCCGTTACCTACAGTGGGAGCTGTATGGCGTTATCTACAGTGGGGGCTGTATGGCGCTAATGTCATACAGCCCCCCTGTAGGTAAAGCTATACAGCCCCCCCTGTAGGTAGCGCCATACAGCCCCCCTGTAGGTAACGCCATACAGCCCCCCCTGTAGGTAACGCCATACAGCCCCCGCTGTAGGTAACGCCATACAGCCCCCATGTAGGTAACTCTATACTGCCCCCCTGTAGGTAACGCCATGCAGCCCCAACCCCCCAAAAAAATCTGACCTACAGTGTGTCCCACAAAAGACATGTATCCCCTATCCACAGGAGAGGGGATACATGTGTGATCGCTGGCAGCGATAGGGAGAATGGGGGACCGAAAGTCCCCTGAAGTTCTCCATGACTAACCTCTGACTTCCGGCGTCTGCGCAGCTCAATAAAAATGAAAGGAGCGCTGGTCACGCATGCGCACAAGCGCGACCGGCACTCCATTAATTTCTACAGAGCTGCCGACACAGACCCCGGAAGTCCGAGGTTTGTGATGGAGAACTTCACGGGACTTTCGGTCCCCCGTTCTCCCTATCAATGCCAGCGATCACACATGTATCCCCTATCCTGTGGATAGGGTATACATGTCTTTTGTTTTATGGCAGAGCGGGGAGATACCTAAAGGACCTGTGATGACGTTTTCAGCATGTGACCGGGACAGGAGGGGCGGAGTTTATCAGTGGAGAGACCTGGTGGATGAAGGACCTGTGATATCAAAATCACGTGACCACTGCATCATAAGGAGGAGGAGCTTAGAAGTGGGAATAATGAGCTCATGTCATGTGAAGAGGATCACATGACATGAGGGTCGGATCTCTGTGAGGGAGCGGGGCTCCTGCGGTGTGTGAAGCTGATGATCACGTGACACCAGGGGGTGGGGATATGTGAGGGGGCGGAGCTCCTATACGCTGTAAAGTGATGATGATCACGTGATATGAGGTACGGAGCTCTGTCAGGGGGCAAGGCCAGTGGCGTAACTACCGCCGTAGTAGCCATAGTGGCTGCTAGCGGAGCCTCGGGCCATGGTGGGGGCCCGTGCCAGCGGGCGACACGGGCCCCCTCATGTCGCGGGCCCCGTAGCAGCCGCTACGGCTGCTACAGGGGTAGTTACGCCACTGTATGGAGGGACAGAATAGCAACTTGATACTCTGATGTGATAAGAAGTGGATTCCAGATATATCAGTCTCCAAATAGAGAATGCAGCTAAATTGCCATAACTGTTTGCAGATGTGCTATATTGGAACAGAATTTCAAGCCGTCAACCCTGAAGAAAATAAATAGCAGGTAAGTATTACCCATAGAAATTGAGTTATATATAATTTATGAGCCCACAACTGGACAGCTGTTATTAATATTATAGTGTATTGATATTGCAACATCTTTTATTATTCTGTAATTTTTTTTCTCATGAGTTCTGGCTACTTGACTTCAAGTATTAAGCACTGGAGGTTGTACTATACAGTGGACTACTATAGTATATATATCTTTACACGGTTTCCATATTAATCTTTTGGTGTCCCGACTTTCTTCAGCAATATTTCAGCCACCAGGCATCCTTGCACAATATGGAATTCTGCATTGTGCTTATGCATATATACTTTTGTTAGGGTATATTCACACTGGCAGATTCGTCCCATTTATCAGAATGTATTCAGATTTGTAAAAATCTATGCACATGTTGTAGAAACAACCCAATTCAGATGTGTGGAACAGATTTTCACAAAGCTAATTTTGCATCACCTTTTTAACACCACAACCGTGGCCAGTAGGGATACTTCCCTTTAGATAGTTCTGTGTCAACCTTTTCCAAGCCACAATCATGGCCTGTTATTCTTTATTATTTAGTTTAATTTGAGTAAATTGTATCAATATAATATACTAAAACGGCACATTCCTATCAATTTTTTTTTTTTAATTTAAAACTGAATTTGCCTGCGGAACTAGACTTTAACATAGCAGTGACATTTTAAATAGTGTGATCTATATAATCCCCATTAAGGGTTAAAACAGTGGGAACGTTAGATAGATTTCTGACATTTGTTATGGGGACATTGAATTATAAAATACAGAATTCTATTTATCATAAGTGGACAATTCAAAGTATTGATGATATATTCTTTAGGGCGGATTTACACAAACGTGTAATACGTCCGTGCAACGCGCGTGTTTTTCACGCGCGTCGCACAGACCTATGCTAGTCTATGGGGCAGTGCAGACTGTCAGTGATTTTTGCGCAGCGTGAGTCCTCTGCTTAAAACTGATGACAGGTCCTATATTTCTGCGTTTTTCGCACATCACGCACCCATTGACGTCAATGGGTGCGTGAAAATCATGCGCACCACACGGAAGCACTTCCGTGGGACACGCGTTATTCGCCCAACAGCAGTCAAAAGTATGTTTGGAAACAGAAAAGCACCACGTGCTTTTCTGTTTACAAACATCCAAACAGAGTGTCATAATGATGGCGGCTGCGCGAAAATCACGCAGCCGCGCATCCTATGTGATGACACACGGAGCTGTTAAGTGCCTTTTGCGCACGCAAAACGCTGCGTTTTTTGCGTGCGCAAAATGCACACGCTCGTGTAAATCCGCCCTTAAAGTGTAAAGGATCTACCAGGCACAACTTCTGTGTATACGCCCATGGGTAATCAGTCTGCACCTGGTTCTATGTCTCTGAGACTGACTCCATCTTCCACCACTCAGGATGGCAGGCTTAAGAGTGGGAGAGCCTATCGCAGCCTGGCCAGACGGAGCTAGCTCCCGCCCTCTGTCTATTTATACCTGCCTTTCCTGTTCCTCCTTTGCTTGTGACTCTTCTCGTGTGGTTTCCTGGCCTTGCTGCAGCTCCTAGCTATTTGACCTTGCTTCATACTGACCCCGGCTTACTGACTACTCTCCTGCTCTGCGTTTGGTACCTCTTACATTCCTGGTTTGACTCAGTCACCTCTCTTGTTGCTCACGGTGTTGCCGTGGGCAACTGCCCCATTTCCTTTTGCTTGTGTCCCCTTGTCTGTTTGTCTGTCGTGCACCTACTGAGCGTAGGGACCGTTGCCCAGTTGTACCCCGTTGCCTAGGGCGGGTCGTTGCAAGTAGGCAGGGACTGAGTGGTGGGTAGATTAGGGCTCACTGTCTGTTTCCCTACCCCCCTGCCATTACATAAAGAGGCTCTGTCACCAGATTTTCAAACCCCTATCTCGTATTGCAGCAGATCGGCGCTGCAATGTAGATTACAGTAACGTTTTTTTTTTTTCAAAAACGAGCATTTTTGGCCAAGTTATGAGCATTTTTATATTTATGCAAATGAGCCTTTCTTAAGTACAACTGGGCGTGTTTAAAGTTAAGTACAAGCGGGCGTGTATTGTGTGTGTACATCTGGGCGTTCTTACTTGTTTTACTAGCTGGGCGTTGTGAATAGAAGTGTATGATGCTGACGAATCAGCATCATCCACTTCTCTTCGTTAACACCCAGCTTCTGGCAGTGCACAGACACACAGCGTGTTCTCGAGAGATCACGCTGTGACGTCACTTCCTGCCCCAGGTCCTGCATCGTGTCGGACGAGCGAGGACACATCGGCACCAGGCGACAGAGGCTACAGTTGATTCTGCAGCAGCATCGGCGTTTGCAGGTAAGTTGATGTAGCCTCTGTCGTCTGGTGCTGATGTGTCCTCGCTCGTCCGACACGATGCAGGACCTGGGGCAGGAAGTGACATCACAGCGTGACCCTTCTTTCAGTGCCCCCACAACTCACTGCGTCCAAATAATAGTACCAGTTATAATGTTTCTTATGCAATGACAACAACACTCCCCCATAGCAGTTACAGAAACACTTCCCATACATTTCAGCTATGCTGCCCTATAAGCCTCATTATTCTCAGCCACACTGTCCTCAAACTGGCCAGCTTATTTGCCCCCGGATAAAAGGGGCAGGAGCTCAGATGTGATAACATGAGTAGCGCAGACTGTTAGGTCTCTGCATTTCAGATGCCATTTTTAAACACCTGAAGTACAGACAGGAATCAAATGTACTCTTCAAAATGCTAAGCATTTCTGACTACAGTTCTATGTATATATTGACAAGATAATATGATAATTAAAGTTGCTATAAAGACATAGTTACGCCAAACCTAGTAAACATAGTATATAGAGCATCCAGAAGAAGTAGATAAAAATACAATCAAATGTAATAGTTATGTTTCTTCATGTTCTGGTATCTGAACTAATTTGTCATCAGAAATTTAAAGTGACAGAAATATTGATAATGGAAGTATATTTGGAAATTGGTCTATAATGCATTTAAATTGTACTAGAAAAAGTACCCAGCGCTGCCCGGGTATAACGTGTCGGTCTGTCGGTTTGTGTGTTCATTGGATTTGTTCCAAGGGTGCCCAGGAGGCTAATCCATGCCCTCGTATTTTCTTGGTTTACGGGGAAATCGCTAGTAGCCCTATGTACCCCAGCAGTTACATACTGTTTATTTTAATTTTAACTTCCTAAATACCTAGCAGCTAAACTGGCAGGAAATGGAGTCATAAGTGTAATGACGGGGTAGGAAGACAGACAGGTGAGCCCTAATCTACCCGCCACTCAGTCCCTGCCTACTTGCAACGGCCCATCCTAGGCGACGGCGTACAACTGGGCGACGGTCCCTACTCTCACTATGTGCACGACAGACAGACAGACAAGGGTACAAAGAAGCTAAGGGAAAAGGGGCAGATGCCCACGGCAACACCGTGAGCTACAAGAGTAGTGAACGAGCCGAGTCAAACCAGGAGTGTACGAGGTACCAAACGCAGAGCAAGAGAGTAGTCAGTAAAGCCAGGGTCAATATGAAGCAGAGGACACATAGTACAAGCAGCAGCAGCAGAGCCAGGAAACAAGCAGAATCACAGGCAAAGGGGAAGCAGGAAATTAAGGTATAAATAGACAGAGGGCAGGAGCTAGCTCCGTCTGGCCAGGCTGTGATAGGCTCTCCCACTCCTAAGCCTCCCAGCCTGAGTGGTAGACGAAGGAGTCACTCTATCAGACTTAGGAGCAGGTGCAGACTGACTAACCACGGGCGTCGACACAGAAGCTGTGTATGGCAGATCCTTTACAGTACCCCCCCTTTTATGAGGGGCCACTGGACCCTTTCTAGGTGGACCTGGCTTATTGGGGAACCGAAGATGGAACCTCTTGAGCAATACCCCAGCGTGAACATCCCGGGCGGGTACCCAAGTCCTCTCCTCAGGCCCGTATCCTCTCCAATGGACCAGGTACTGGAGGGAGCCTTGGACCATCCTGCTGTCCACAATCTTGGCCACCTCGAATTCTACCCCTTCAGGGGTGAGAACAGGGACCGGAGGTTTCCTCGAGGGAGCCAAGGACGGGGAGCAGCGTTTCAGGAGGGAGGCATGAAACACGTCGTGTATTCGAAAAGACGGGGGTAACTCCAGTCGGAAGGAGACAGTGTTAAGCCAGTCGGAAGGAGACAGTGTTAAGGACTTCAATGACCATGTACGGCCCTATATACCGGGGAGCAAATTTTTTGGATGGGAATTTAAGGCGCAAATTTTTAGAAGACAGCCACACCAGATCCCCGACCACAAACAAGGGGTTAGCAGAACGTCTTCTATCTGCCTGAGTCTTTTGTATGCTCTGGGATGCCTCTAGGTTCTTCAGAACTTGGGCCCAGACTGTGCACAGTTCCCGATGAACGACATCTACCTCGGGATTGTTGGAACCACAAGGTGAAACGGAGGAGAACCGTGGATTAAACCCGAAATTACAGAAAAAGGGGGAGACCCCTGACGAGTTACTGACCCGGTTATTAAGGGAAAATTCAGCGAAGGAAATGAAGGAGACCCAATCATATTGACAGTCAGAGATAAAACACCTTAAATATTGTGCTAGAGACTGATTAGTCCTCTCCGTTTGGCCATTAGTTTCAGGATGGAAGGCCGAGGAGAAGGACAGATCAATCTCCAGCTTCTTACAGAAGGCTCTCCAAAACAATGAAACAAATTGTACCCCTCTGTCAGAAACAATATTGACAGGAGCCCCATGGAGACGCAGGATGTGTTTGACAAACAAGGTAGCTAACGTCTTAGCATTGGGTAGTTTCTTGAGGGGAACAAAGTGGCACATCTTACTGAAGCGGTCTACTACAACCCACACCACCAACTTGCCTTGAGATGGAGGCAGATCGGTGATAAAATCCATGGAGATATGGGTCAAAGGTCTCTGGGGAATGGGCAAAGCACATAGTAAACCCGCTGGTCGGGACCTGGGAGTCTTTGACCTAGCACAAATTTCACAAGCGGCGACGTAGGCCTTAACGTCTTTAGGCAACCCAGGCCACCAATAGTTTCTGGCAATGAGGTGCTTGGTACCCGGGATGCCTGGATGGCCAGATAGTGCAGAGTCATGATTCTCCCTGAGTACCCTTAGCCGGAATTGCAGGGGAACAAACAGCTTGTTTTCAGGAAGGTTCCCGGGAGCTGAACCTTGATCAGCCGCAATTTCGGAGACTATGTCAGAATCAACAGAGGAAATTATTATACCTGGGGCAAAACACAAGGAAGATCTTCCTCCATGAAGCTACGCATCAGCTTTAATATTTTTAGACCCAGCCCTATAGGTGACCAAAAAGTTGAATCTAGTGAAAAATAACGCGCATCGAGCTTGTCTCGGGTTTAGCCTCTGGGCAGATTCTAGGAAAACCAGATTCTTGTGGTCGGTAAGGACCGTTACCTGGTGCCTAGCCCCCTCCAGGAAGTGGCGCCACTCTTCAAATGCCCATTTAATGGCTAAGAGTTCGCGGCTACCAATGTCATAGTTACTCTTAGTGGGTGAGAACTTCCTGGAGAAGTAGGCACAGGGACGGAGATGGGTGAGGGACCTGGTACCCTGGGACAAGACAGCCCCCACTCCCACCTCGGACGCGTCAACCTCCACGATAAATGGCTCCATTTGGTTGGGCTGAACCAGCACCGGGGCTGAGATAAAGCACTTCTTAAGGACCTCAAAAGTCTGGAGAGCCTCAGGAGGCCAGCGGAGGAGATCAGCACCCTTGCGAGTGAGATCCGTAAAAGGCTTAGCGATGACCGAGAAGTTAGCAATAAATCTCCTGTAATAATTAGCGAACCCTAAGAAGCACTGTAACGCCTTCAGGGAGGCAGGTTGGACCCATTCCGCCACAGCCTGGACCTTGGCGGGGTCCATGCGGAATTCATGAGGAGTGAGGATTTGACCCAAAAATGGTATCTCCTGCACCCCAAACACACATTTTTCGGTCTTCGCAAACAGTTTGTTTTCCCGAAGGACCTGGAGCACCTTCCTGACATGCTCAATGTGGGAGGACCAGTCCTTGGAAAACACAAGTATGTCATCAAGGTACACTACAAGAAATACCCCCAGGTAATCTCATTTATGAAATTCTGGAAGACCGCGGGAGCATTACACAACCCAAAGGGCATGACGAGGTATTCGAAATGACCTTCGGGCGTGTTAAACGCAGTCTTCCACTCATCCCCCTCTTTGATGCGGATAAGGTTATATGCCCCCCGTAGATCAAACTTAGAGAACCATTGGGCCCCCTGAACCTGATTAAAGAGATCAGGAATCAAAGGAAGGGGATACTGGTTCCTTACAGTGACCTTATTCAGGTTACAGTAGTCAATGCATGGCCTAAGACCACCATCCTTCTTCCCTACGAAGAAGAAGCCAGCACCTACCGGAGAAGTAGAGGGGCAAATGTAACCCTTGGCCAGGCATTCCTGGATATACTCTCTCATGGCTTCACGTTCGGGACAAGAGAGATTAAATATCCTACCCTTAGGGAGCTTAGCTCCTGGTACCAAATCGATAGCGCAATCGTATCCTCTATGAGGAGGTAACACTTCAGAGGCCTCCTTAGAGAAAACATCAGCGAAGTCCTGAACAAACTCAGGTAGCGTGTTCACCTCCTCAGGGGGAGAAATAGAATTAACAGAAAAACATGACGTCAAGCATTCATTACCCCATTTGGTAAGATCCCCAGTATTCCAGTCAAACGTGGGATTATGCAACTCAACCATGGAAGGCCTAAAACCAAATCGGACGATAATTCCTGCATCAACAGTACAAAGCACTGCTCCAAATGCATGGAGCCAACAAGGAGTTCAAAAACAGGGGTATGCTGTGTAAAATAACCATTAGCAAGAGGAGTGGAGTCGATACCCACTACCGGGACAGGTTTAGGCAAATCAATCAAAGGCATAGCTAGAGACGTAGCAAATTCCACAGACATGATATTAGCAGAAGACCCTGAATCCACGAAGGCACTGCCGGTAGCAGACCTACCACCAAAAGAGACCTGAAAGGGAAGCAAGATTTTATTACGTTTCATATTTACGGGAAATACCTGTGCGCCCAAGTGACCTCCCTGATGATCACTTAGGCGTGGAAGTTTTCCGGCTGCTTATTCTTACGCCTAGGACAGGTGTTCACTTGATGCTTGTCATCCCCACAATAGAAGCAGAGACCATTCTTCCTGCGGAACTCTCTACGTTGTTGGGGGGACACGGAGGCCCTGAGTTGCATAGGTACCTCCGAGTCTTCCGTGGAAGAACGAAGCAACGGAACCTCGGGAGGCATCATGGGGGAGTCTGAGGAGAAAACACATAAACTTTCACGTTGTCGTTCCCTGAGACGTCGGTCAAGTCGTACCGCTAAAGCCATAACCTGGTCTAGGGAGTCAGAAGAGGGATAGCTAACTAGCAGGTCTTTCAGGGCGTTCGACAGACCCAACCTAAACTGGCACCTTAAGGCAGGGTCATTCCACCGAGAAGCTACGCACCACTTCCTAAAGTCAGAGCAATACTCCTCAACAGGTCTCTTACCCTGACGTAAGGTCACCAGCTGACTCTCGGCAAAGGCAGTCCTGTCAGTCTCGTCATAAATGAGTCAGAGAGCAGAAAAGAAAAGATCAACGGAGGAAAGTTCAGGGGCGTCGGGAGCCAAGGAGAAGGCCCATTCTTGGGGCCCTTCCTGGAGCCGGGACATAATTATACCCACCCGCTGGCTCTCACAACCTGAGGGGTGGGGCTTTAAGCGAAAATAGAGCCTACAACTCTCCCGAAAGGAGAGAAAAGTCTTCCGGTCCCATGAAAACCGGTCAGGCAACTTGAGGTGGGGTTCAAGAGGTGAGGTGAGGGGCACTACCATGGTAGCAACAGGCTGGTTGACCCTCTGAGCCAGGGCCTGGACCTGTAGGGAGAGACCCTGCATTTGCTGAGCCAGGGTCTCAAGGGGGTCCTTAGTAGTGTGAGGGACAGGGTAGACTAGGTATATGGGCTTGTGATTATGTAATGATGGGGGTAGGGAAACAGACAAGTGAGCCCTAATCTACCCGCCACTCAGTCCCTGCCTACTTGCAACGACGCGCCCTAGGCGATGGGGTACAACTGGGCGACGGTCCCTACGCTCAATGAGTGCACGACAGACAAACAGACAAGGGTACACAGAAGCAAGGGAAAAGGGGTAGTTGCCCACGGCAACACCGTGAGCAACAAGAGTGGTGAACGAGCCGAGTTAAACCAGGAGTGTACGAGGTACCAAACGCAGAGCAGGAGAGTAGTGAACTAGCTGAGTCAAACCAGGAGTGTACGAGGTACCAAACGCAGAGCAGAAGAGTAGTCAGTAAGCCAGGGTCAATATGAAGCAGGGTCAAATAGTTCAAGAAGCTGCAGCAGGGCCAGGAAACCAAACGAGAAGAATCACAAGCAAGGAGGAACAGGAAAGGCAGGTATAAATAGACAGAGGGCGGGAGGTAGCTCCGTCTGGCTAGGCTGTGATAGGCTCTCCCACTCCTAAGCCTGCCATCCTGAGTGGTGGAAGATGGAGTCAGTCTCACAGACATAGAAGCAGGTGCAGACTGATTACCTATGGGCGTAGACACAGAAGCTGTGCCTGGCAGATCCTTAACAGTGCCTTTCAAGAGTTGAAACTGGCCCTGTGTAACCAACCAGTCTTAGTCAGTCTTGACTTCAAAAAGGAGTTTGTTGTCCAAACTGATGCTTCTGATGTGGGGCTCGGAGCAGTTCTGTCACAAGAGGTGGGTGGTGAGGAACATCCTGTGACCTATTTGAGCAGAAAACTTACCCCGGCTGAGAAAAACTATAGCATAGTTGAATGGGAGTGCTTGGCAATTAAGTGGCACTTGAGTCCCTGAGATATTATTTACTGGGTCGTCGGTTTAGGTTGGTTACAGACCACTCTCCTCTTACGTGGATGTGTCAAGCTAAAGAGAGAAATTCAAGATTTACACGGTGGTTTCTTACTTTGCAGAACTTCAAATATACTGTGGAACACAGAGCAGGAAAACTGCAGGGCAACGCTGACGCTTTGTATAGGACACACTGCCTTGTAGCTAAATGTGTCCGATCCCACGGGCTCGAACAGAGGAAGAGGGTATGTGAGACAGTGACAGGTAAAGTAATTGAGGGAAGGTACATTTCCCCTAGAATCCTGTCATATGTATCCTAGGCTCCAGGGAATGAGTATTTTTGCAATAGAAAGCTCTAGCTTTCCAATCTCGGCTTAAGGAAAAGCCGGAAAAAGGGCCTGGAGTTGGATTGGGGAAGAGCAGGGCGGGTTCCCCAATCCCTAGTCCATCTCTGTTTGTAGAACAAGGCTGCTGCTCAATTAGCTGCACCTGCAGCCTGTGTATAAAAAGGTGCAGACACAGTGTGTGTCAGTCTCACCCCTGACTCAGACCAGAGACTACTAAGTCTGGAGTAGCCTGTATTCTATGTGAGTAAAGACCTTTAACTTTGTGTCCAGTGCCTGGTAGGAAGGCACTTGGTATAGTTAGATAATATCTTGTTTAGTTAGTGCTCAGACGAGCAGGATTTATTTTGTATTTTGCCTTGTTGTACAAGAGGCTGTTTCTTTGACAAGAATAAAACACAGGCAAAGCCCTGTTATGAACTTTAATGCACGGTGTCCCTGTCTCTGGCTACTAAGAAACCGCTGTACCAACTTCTCCTGATGCTAAACCCTCACAATATATATATATATATATATATATATATATATATATATATATATATATAAACAAGAAAATGTTAACCGCACAGTCAGCTCATAAAGACCAAAGTCACCCAAAATATATATTCCAAGAATCAGGCAGCACTCCAAAGATGTAGCAAAAATAGAAAATGTGCTTTATTCTATCAGTCAAAAACAGCAACGTTTCAGCTCTACCATAGAGCCTTTCTCAAGCTAGTGAATACATGTTTTAACAGTACATATATAGGAAAACTATAATCAAAAGGGAAGTGTTTACATCAGGTAACAATTAACCATAGATAGTAAATATGGCAAAGAGTAGATACATAATATTAAAATAGTGCTATAGGAAATACATGTGGTATCATAATATACACCTATATAGATCTCGATCTATAAATAACATAATGAGAGTAAGTGTATATCAGTGACTGTACACAATTGGATATCTAACCTCTTCCCGCTTTTGGGCATGACTGTATGTCCGAAATCAAAGTCATTTCCCGCAATAGGGCGTACAGTTACGCCCAAGCTTTAAACTGTCACCATGTCAACAGACATGGTGACAGCGTCCTGATCGCAAATGTCATAGACAGTTGCCGAGCAGGAAGGACTCGCGGCACAGGACCAATCAGAGTGGTCCCGTGCTGGCATGAGCTGTGATTGGCCAGTCAGTACTGACAGGCAAATCACAGTGCAGGAGACTTGTTTTGCCGACATCTCCGGCTCTGACAATCTCATTTCTGTCAGAGAGCTTGTCAGAGTCGGAAGCCAGTGAGAGGACAGTGAGACAAAAGTGAACGATTGTTAAAAAAAACAAACAGCGATCTGCCCCTGTTGTGCCCACTGTGCCCACTGACCAGTGATCACCACCTTTGGTGCCCACTGGTTATAAAATATATAATTATATAATTTCAGTCACCCACAGTGTCCTTCTGCCGTGTGATCTATGCCAAGCTATCACCTGTCGCAGTACCTGGTCGCCATCACCCTGCTGTGTCCCTAGATTGCCCAATGCCCGAGTTCCCTGTTAGGTAGCAATGCCACATCTCATTTCGTTTTCCCCCTGGTATGTAGGGTACGCTTACTCTTTGAATACAGCAGGGTCGCTTTTCTGTTCTCATTCCGCAGTTGAGAGTAGCGCTGTTTATTTTTTGTTAAAAAAAAGTTTTTTAAATAAAGTTAAACATTTATTTTTTTAAAAAGTAAAAAAAAAAAGTTACAACAAAAATTGTTAGTTAGTTAGTAACTGAACTAAATTATGACCAAAAGAGTCTGAACAGCCGAGGAAGCATATGAAATGCTGTGTTCCGATACGGACAGCGCAAGTGAAGGTGGAGCACAGTTCGTGCGTTCATCTTCATTCCTTATGGAGTGACTCTGAGTCTGCACCCTCCCCCCCGTCGGCGCAGAAGAGCCGTAGGTCCTGCTCTGCCTGAGCTGACATGGGAAGCTGCGGACAATTATACCCGCCAGGTGTCTGAATTTACAGCCCCCTCAGGCATTCAAATTGACACTACGGATTTCAGCCCCATTTATTTTTTTAACGTTTTTTTTTCAGACGCCCTTTTAGACTTAATGGTCCAGCAGACTAACATATATGCGGAACAGTTTATCGCCCAGAACCCCCGACTCTTTTTATGGGAGAGGCCAAAATTGGACCCCCACAAACGCAGTGGAATTGCGGAAGTTTTGGGGCTTATTTTTAAGTTTTGGTCTCATAATAAAGCCCAGTATTAGAGACTATTGGTCCCCTGATATTTTATATAATACCCCCCTTTACCGCACAGTAATGACAAGGATGCGATTCAAAGCCATCCTAAAGTTCCTGCATTACAATGATAATAGTCACTGCCCACCCCCACAGGACCCAAATTTTGATAGGCTGTATAAAATAAGACCATTGATTGCCCACTACTCCCAAAGTTTTTCCCAAGTTTATACCCCGCAACAAAATATTTAGGCGGATGAGTCATTCGTAAGCTTCAAGGGTAGACTGCACTTCAGGCAGTATCTACCAAATAAAAGAGCCCGGTATGGCATAAAACTGTACAAACTCTGTGAAAGTGCCGTCGGTTACAACTTCTCTTTTAGGGTTTATGAGAGTAAAGACTCCCATATAGATCCCCCAGAATGCCCCCCCCCCTTCCTAGGAATTAGTGGAAAGATCGTATGGGATGTTATCCATCCTTTACTTGGCAAAGGATATAATCTTTATCTGGACAACTTTTACAACAGTGTCCCATTGCTAAAAGTTCTGTCATCCAGATCCACATTGGCGTGCGGAACAATCCTCAGAAATCAGAAGGCCCTCCCCAAAACTTTGCTGGGTCAGATCCTAAAATTAGGAGAGAGCAGAGCTGTTTGCAGCGACGATCTGCTCCTCCTGAAATATAAGGATAAAAGGGACGTCCCTATACTGACCAGCATTCACTACAGCAGAGGCAGCCTTGTCCCTGTACGCGGATCCACCACCCAAGTTCCCAAACCATGTTGTGTACAGGAGTACAACAAACATATGGGTGGTGTTGACCTGTCTGAACAGGTGATAAAACCATACAGTGCCATGCCCAAGACCAGGGTATGGTATAAAAAGCTGTCTGTGCATCTTACACAGATGGCTTTATACAACGCCTTTGTCCTCTGCAGATATGCCGGCAGTGGGAATACGTTCCTGCAATTTCAGGAAAAGGTCATCAAGTCCTTGATATTTGATGACCAGGTAGGAGAGGACAGTTCATCTGGTTCTTCCATCAGCAGGATGATACCCGGTCAGCATTTCCCCACAGAAATCCCACGCACTGAAAAAAAAAACAGAAGCCCCCCAAAAAAATGACGTGTGTGCGCCAAGCGAGGCATTCGTAAGGACACCACATACCATTGTGAGACGTGTCCCACAAATCCCAGCCTGTGCATGAAACAATGTTTCAAAATATACCATACCTCCTTGGATTTTTAATTTATTTATTCTTCATTCACCTTTTCTGTCTCCCATATTGGCCATGACCAATTATTAATTTTTTTACTGATCAGCCCCATTTAAAATTTGATCATTTAAAATTTGTAAAAAAACACCTAAAACAAAACTAAAAATTGTCACTATACCAATGACCTGAGGGAGTGTCTTTCTCACCTAGGTCGCAAATCTGGGTGAGAGGAATAAATCCAGATGAGATTGGTTGTCTCAGCAAATCTTCTTTTGCTGAGGCCTTTGATTTATTTTTTGGGCTGGATTTTACGGAATGGTGGGTAGGTTGGTTGTGGCACCTGCCATTCCCTCTCCCTCCATTGCGGGTTTTCCAGGTTGCCCTCCTTAGTTACTAAAATTAAAGTATTTCTTATTATACCCCTAGATGAATACCTAGAGGGTTGTCACTTCACATATTAAAAATTCTCACTATACCACTAGATGAATACCTTGAAAGGTGTTACATTACAATCTAAATCTTCTCACTATACTGCTAGATGAATTCTTTGAGGGGTGTAGTTTCCTAAATGGGGTCACTTTTCTGGGTTTCTAATGTTTTGACACCCCAGAGCCTCTGTTTTCATGACACAGGGCAGTAAATGCCATCGTAGTAGGCCTCAGATGTTGCATGGTGCTCTTTACCTTCTGAGCCCTGCCATGTGCTCAAACAGCAGTTTATCTCCACAAATGGGGTATTGCCGTATTCAGGAGAAATTGCGTAAGAAACGGTGGGTGCTTTTTCTCCTTTAACCCCTTGTGAAAATGATGAATTTGGGGCTAAAGCAACATTTTCTTTGAAAAAAATCTAAATGTTATTTTTTTACTGCCCAGTGTATGAAACACCTGTGGGGTCAAAATGCTCACTATACCACTTGGAAAATTTCTTGAGGGGTGTAGTTTTCCAAATGGGGTCACCTTTGGGGGGTTTCCACTGCACTGTACCTTTACAAATGCGACATGGTGCAGATAAATCAATCCAGCATTCCAAAAGCTTAATGACGTGCCTTCCTTTCCGAGTCCTGCAGCTTTCCCAAACAGCAGTTTATGACCACATGTTTGGTATTTCTGTACTCTGGAGTAGTTGCTTTACAAATGTTGGGGTGCTTTTCCTCATTTATTTGTTGAAAAAATTACATTTTGAGGTAAAGCTACATCTTATAGGAAAATAATGTAATTTTTCATTTTCACTGCCCAATTCTAATGAAATCTATGAAACACCTGTGGGGTCAAAATTCTCACTATACCCCTAGATGAATTCCTCAAGGGATGTAGTTTCCAAATGGGGTATTTTTTTGGGGTGTTTCCTTTGTTTCTGCACTACAAGACCTCTTCTAACCTGACATGGTGCCTGAAATATAATCTAAGAAAAGGAAGGCCCTAAAATCCACTAGGTGCTCCTTTGCTTCTGAGGCCTGTGTTTCAGTCTATCAGCACACTAGGGCCACATGCAGGATATTTCTAAAAACTGCAGAATCAGGGCAATAAATATTCAGTTGTATGTCTCTAGTAAAACCTTCAGTATTACAGGAAAAATTTATTCAAATTGAATTTTTGCAAAAAACAAATGAAATTTGCAAATTTCCCTTCCACTTTGCTTTAATTCCTGTGAAACGCCTAAAGGTTAAAAAACTTTCTGAATGCTGTTTTGAATACTTTGAAGGGTGCAGTTTTTAAAGTGGGGTGATTTGTGGGGGTTTCTAATATATAAGGCTCTCAAAGCCACTTCACAACTGAACTGTTCCCTAAAAAAATGGGCTTTTGAAATTTTCTTGAAAATGTGAGAAATTGCTGCTAAACTTATAAGCCTTTTAACGTAATAGAAAGATAAAAGGATGTTCAAAAAACTATGCTAATCTAAAGTAGACATATGGGAAATGTTAGCTAGTAACTATTTTGTGTGGTATAACTATCTGTCTTACAAGCAGATACATTTGAATTTAGAAAATGCTAATTTTTTGCAAGTCTTCTCTAAATTTTGGTGTTTTTCACACAAAAATATAGAATATATTGACCACATTTTTCCCACTAACATAAAGTACAATATGTCACGAGAAAACAATCTCAGAATCGCTTGGATAGGTAAAAGCATTCCTGAGTTATTACTACATATAGTAACACACGTCAGATTTAAAAAATGAGGCTCTGTCATTTGGTCCAAAAGTGGCTGCATTCTTAAGGGGTTAATGACACCTGTGAGTAAATAGAAAAAGACATATGGAGACACTCACCATGATGATATCGGCCATTTAAATTCAAAACAACCACGCTATTCACGGCGTCCCCTGTGCGCTACTGCGCATGCCCAGGGGACCGAGTATGTCAGAGGTGTATCGTTCAACTGTGCATGTCACGCAAGGGCAAGCTAGAACCGGCTGTTAGTATCGCTACATGCCGGTTGGCATAGAAAAAGTAAGGAAAATGCAGGGAAGATGCGGTGCAAACTGTAAACGTAGGCTATACAGTGCAAAGACCAGAATACGATCTGGAAAAGCCACAAATAGGACCATACTACGCACCTTTTAACCCATAACTTAACCTATTTATACAAATGTAACTATATTATGTAGGAAGGCAACTTAATCCATTTACATGTACAGTGAAGGAAATAAGTATTTGATCCCTTGCTGATTTTGTAAGTTTTCCCACTGTCAAAGACATGAACAGTCTAGAATTTTTAGGATAGGTTAATTTTACCAGTGAGAGATAGATTATATAAAATTAAAAAAAAGAAAATCACATTGTCAAAATTATATATATTTATTTGCATTGTGCACAAATAAATAAGTATTTGATCCCTTTGGCAAACAAGACTTAATACTTGGTGGCAAAACCCTTGTTGGCAAGCACAGCAGTCAGACGTTTTTTGTAGTTGATGATGAGGTTTGCACACATGTTAGATGGAATTTTGGCCCACTCCTCTTTGCAGATCATCTGTAAATCATTAAGATTTCGAGGCTGTCGGTTGGCAACTCGGATCTTCAGCTCCCTCCATAAGTTTTCGATGGGATTAAGGTCTGGAGACTGGCTAGGCCACTCCATGACCTTAATGTGCTTCTTTTTGAGCCACTCCTTTGTTGCCTTGGCTGTATGTTTCGGGTCATTGTCGTGCTGGAAGACCCAGCCACGAGCCATTTTTAATGTCCTGGTGGAGGGAAGGAGGTTGTCACTCAGGATTTGACGGTACATGGCTCCATCCATTCTCCCATTGATGCGGTGAAGTAGTCCTGTGCCCTTAGCAGAGAAACACCCCCAAAACATAATGTTTTCACCTCCATGCTTGACAGTGGGGACGGTGTTCTTTGGGTCATAGGCAGCATTTCTCTTCCTCCAAACACGGCGAGTTGAGTTAATGCCAAAGAGCTCAATTTTAGTCTCATCTGACCACAGCACCTTCTCCCAATCACTCTCAGGATCATCCAGATGTTCATTTGCAAACTTCAGATGGGCCTGTACATGTGCCTTCTTGAGCAGGGGGACCTTGCGGGCACTGCAGGATTTTAATCCATTACGGCGTAAAGTGTTACCAATGGTTTTCTTGGTGACTGTGGTCCCAGCTGCCTTGAGATCATTAACAAGTTCCCCCCGTGTAGTTTTCGGCTGAGCTCTCACCTTCCTCAGGATCAAGGATACCCCACGAGGTGAGATTTTGCATGGAGCCCCAGATCGATGTCGATTGACAGTCATTTTGTATGTCTTCCATTTTCTTATTATTGCACCAACAGTTTTCTCCTTTTCATCCAGCGTCTTACTTATAGTTTTGTAGCCCATTCCAGCCTTGTGCAGGTCTATGATCTTGTCCCTGACATCCTTAGAAAGCTCTTTGGTCTTGCCCATGTTGTAGAGGTTAGAATCAGACTGATTAATTGAGTCTGTGGACAGGAGTCTTTTATACAGGTGACCATTTAAGACAGCTGTCTTTAATGCAGGCACCAAGTTGATTTGGAGCGTGTAACTGGTCTGGAGGAGGCTGAACTCTTAATGGTTGGTAGGGGATCAAATATTTATTTCTCTGTACACAATGCAAATAAATATATATAATTTTGACAATGTGATTTTCTGTTTTTCTTTTTATATAATCTATCTCTCACTGGTAAACCTATCCTAAAAATTCTAGACTGTTCATGTCTTTGACAGTGGGCAAACTTACAAAATCAGCAAGGGATCAAATACTTATTTCCTTCACTGTATGCATGCAACCAAATGTATATATATATATATATATATATATATATATATATATATAGAGAGAAACCCACAGGAGCACACCATAGACTTACCCCTCAATTAAGAGGAAAAAGTCAAAGGATGCACAGGTACGAAAAACGCACATTAGCCACATATATAATGTGGATAGGTGCCTATAAACACACCCACTCAATCCTGTATAGGGTATTTGTTTGAGGACTATAAGGTTAGTCACATAGATAAGACCATTCGAAACTCATGGTTGCCATAAAAGAAACATATAGTTGCCACTCTACATTTAATAAAATTCAAACAGACCTCAATCCGAAGGGAATATAAAGGGCAAGATACCATCCTGTTTAATCCTTACTCAACCTGCCCATATGAACATAAATGTACACAACAGTTCCAATATCCAATATATACACAACTGACATATACAAATAACAGTAAGATATATCAAATGTAATTTTTATTAGAAAGATACAGTACAATCATTATTAGCCGGTTACACTTATGGTGAGTTCATCCATTGTTCCCAAATATCATGATCTGTGAATAAACAGAGAAGTGAAATTTAAAATAATTTAAAAACAAAATTACACTGAGGCTGACACGGTCTAAGAGCGATGTGAAGAGACAATCAAATAGCGTTACCCAAAGGGAAATCAACATTTAACCCATAAGGTCTCAGGGTCTTAAGTCTATAGATCCACTGTAATTCTCTTGTCTTGAGTAGTTTAATTCGATTACCCCCCCTCCGTCTAAGCGGGGGGAATATTATAAATTATTCAGAATTTAAGATCCCGCTCATTATGCATTAGATCAGTGAAATGTTTAGATACCGGCAGATCCAGCCTCTTCTTTCGTATTGTACACCTGTGCTGGTTTAGTCGGGTCTTAACATCAAGTGATGTTTCACCCACATACAGTAAGTTGCATGGACACTGGAGTATGTATATAACAAAAACGGTATCACATGTAAGAAAGTGTTTAATAGGGTATTGCTGATCTGTAACTGGATGTTTAAAACAGTTGCCTTTCATCAATGTTCAATTTGTGCAACTAAGACACGGAAAACAACCCTTCCTGGGGGCATAAATATGATTGGTCCCCTAATCTCCCACGAAAAATGAAATGAAAAGAGATCAAACGTCGCATGTACACCAAAATGACATTATTAAAAGCTACAGCTTATCCCGAAAAAAATAAGCCCTCATACCACTTAATCGACTGAAAAATAAAAAAGTTATGGCTCTCGGAATTTGGCGACAAAAAATAAATGTTCTTTTTTACACTTAGGTTTTTACTTGTAAAAGTAGTAAAATATAGAAAAAACTATATATATTTGGTATCGCCGTAATGGTATTGACCCACAGAATAAAATTAACATGTTGTTTTAAATGCACGTGAATTCCGTAAAAACGGCGTGCAAAAAACCATGGAGGATTCGCTGTTTTTTTCATTTTCTACCCCACAAATAATTTTTTTCCCTACTACAAGTCATCCCGCAAACATCAAGCCGTCATAGTACTATATTGCCAGAAAAGTAAAGACGTTATGGCTTTTGGAAGGTGGGGAGGAAAAAAATGAAAATCTGAAAAAGGGCTGCGGCGGGAAGGGGTTAATATTATGTATCTACTGTTTGCCATATTTACTATCTATGGTTAATTGTTACCTGATGTAAACACTTCCCTTTTGATTGAAGTTGTCCTATATATATGCTGTTAAAACATGTATTCACTAGCTTGAGAAAGGCTCTATGGTAGAGCTGAAACGTTGCTGTTTTTGACTGATGGAATAAAGCACATTTACTATTTTTGCTACATCTTTGGAGTGCTGCCTGATTCTTGGAATATATATATATATATATATATATATATAAAAGTCCAAATACAATGTCAGCCGCACAGCCTTGTAAATCGTAGGTGGGTGCCGACCTGCCCAGGTCAGGGCTAACAGACCTGCTGTAGTAGAATCCAAAAATCAGGCAGCACTCGAAGGTATAAGCAAGGTAGAAAAAGGTGCTTTATTGGTCCATATACACACGACGTTTCAGCTCAACACAGGAGCCTTTCTCAAGGCTCCTGTGTTGAGCTGAAACGTTGTGTGTATATGGACCAATAAAGCACCTCTTTCTACCTTGCTTATACCTTGGAGTGCTGCCTGATTTTTGGATTCTATATATATATATATATATATATATAGACAAATCCAATACACAGGTCAGCACTCCAAGATAAAGTGTAAAATAAGGATCCTTTATTCACCACAAGCGCGACGTTTCAGCCCTGCTCAATGGGGCCTTTCTCAAGCGATATATATATATTGAGAGAGAGAGAGAGAGAGAGAGAGGGAGACAGAGAGAGATGTGCTAGATATAAATTTATTTTACATCTAACCTTTCAGAACCTTTTCAATATCTCTGAAAATGTTCCTTAATAAGAATACTCTCTTGAATATTGAAAGACCAGCTTAAAATTTTAAAAAGCACACATTTTCTGAAATGAAATATGATAATTACTTCAGGGCTTGAAAGGTTTGATATCTTTGTAAGTATGACAGGTATAAAGCTAGGAAAGAAAATAGTGTTTTGTATATTCTAAAAGGGATTAGTGATGGTAGGCAGCGTTGCTACCAGAAAATAATTAACACATATTATCTTTTGCTGCACTGCATTGTGTTTTCAAGAAGTAGTCAGAAAATATTTCAAATAATTAAGAAAGCTATTCGAAAACAATGTTAACATCTTCAGGAGGTTTATTGAAGTTGTTTGCCAATGTTATGAGTCAAAAAAATATCCGTTAGATGAGAACTCGACAATTCTCTAATTTCTCTTATATCTTATGTTTCAAAGTACATTGTGTTGGCACTTGCCAGCTTTAACTATTTATAAAAAACTGATTTTTTTCTAATCTTTTGAGATCTGAACATTGTGTGTGTGTGTGTGTGTGTGTGTGTGTGTGTGTGTGTGTGTGTGTGTGTATGCGTGTGTGTGTTTGATTTTGGCCAGGTGCACCACAGAAAACTGTGGGTCCCTGCACAGAAACAGTGTTTGGGCCCCTTTCTCTTCTACTTCTCCACTGTGAATAACAGGTACTCTCTCGTAGCAAAGAGGAGTTGGGAATGACATTCCCCTCCCTCTTCCTCTTTTCTCCCGCTTATTGACTCTCTGATATTTGGAGCACTTCAAGGGGACTGACACTGCTTTGCTTCAGAACAGAGGTTGCAGGTAACTGAAAATCCCTTTTTAAATGCCATTTACATAATCTAAAATTGGACATAATTCTTGTGGGTGGAGTGTTGTCGTAATACAAAGAAAAGAGGAATATATTATGAAGAAAGGTTTGTAAGCAGCCAGTTAATGTCTTGCTAGTTATACTTCACTGTGAGCTGTTTTTACCCGTGGTATAAAGCACAAAGTATATACGATAAAGCTACCGGTTATCAGTTCTATCCTTAAGGCTGGGTTCACACGACCTATTTCCAGGCGTAATGGAGGCGTTTTACGCCTCGAATTACGCCTGAAAACACGGCTCCAATACGTCGGCAAACATCTGCCCATTCATTTCAATGGGTTTGCCGATGTACTGTGCCGACGACCTGTAATTTTACGCGTCGCTGTCAAAAGAATTCAATGAAGAACAGCTCCAAATTACGTCCGTAATGGACGCCCCGCAAAACGCGAGTACGAGCAATTACGTCTGAAATTCAGGAGCTGTTTTCTCCTGAAAACAGCTCCGTAATTTCAGACGTAAATGCAGTTATCGTGTGCACATACCCTTATGGTATGTTCACACGCTTAACAAAAAACGTCTGAAAAATACGGAGCTGTTTTCAGAGAAAACAGCCTCTGATTTTCAGGCGTTTTTGAAGCTGAGAATGAAATTTGGAGCTTCTTTTGAGGCTTCTTTTTAGACGTTTTTTGAGGCGTTTTTCATAGTGTTCAATGGAAAATCAGCTCCAAAAAACGCCTCAAGAAGTGACATGCTACTTCTTTTTACGGAGCGTCTTTTTACGCTCCGTTTTTTGACAGTGAAGCGTAAAATAAAGGCTCGTGGGAACAGAACATCATAATTCCCATTGAAAGCAATGGGCAGATGTTTGTAGGCGTATTAGGGGCATTTTTTCAGGCGTAATTAGAGGAGTAAAACGCCCGAATTACGTCTGAAACCACGGCTTGTGAACATACCATAAGGGTATGTGCACACGATATAGACTATTACGCCTGAAATTACGGAGCTGTTTTCAAGAGAAAACAGCTCTGTAATTGCAGACGTAGTTCTTCGTCCTCACATTTTGCGAGGCGTCATTGACGGCCGTAATTTAGAGCTGTTCTTCATTGAATTCAATGAAAAATGGCTCAAATTACGTCCAAAGAAGTGCCCTGCACTTCTTTGACGATGCAGTCATTTTACGTGTTGTCGTTTGACAAACGACGACTCGTAAATTACAGGTCGTCGGCACAGTACGTCGGCAAACCCATTCAAATGAATGGGCAGATGTTTGCCGACGTATTGGAGCCGTATTTTCAAGTGTAAATCGAGGCATAATACGCCTCGTTTACGCCTGAAAATAAGTCATGTGAACTCAGCCTTACTCTTAAAGGGAATGTGTCGCTAGAAAAATATATATATTTTTTTTTAGTTAAACTGTTAGAATATAAATGATTAAACATTGTTCTAAATTTTTACATTTTTTCACGAGTCAGGAAATATAAATTAGATTCTAATTTATAACATTTCCCTGTGCTGGTCACTAGAGGGAGCAATTCCTAAAATTGCAGCATTGGCATGTGGTAAAGCAACCACATTGCTTTATGCTGCAAAATTTGAGAAGACACACTCGCTCTAGCGTCCTCAAACAATCCCCCCTCCTTTACCCTGGCTAGTGCCAGGAGAAAGGAGGGGATTGAATGTACAAACCTCCTACACTGTGTGTCGCCATTTTTTTTGCGAATACACAGTGTAGTAGGCTTGCATACAGTGGTAATCACACAAACAAACACAGACATAACTTACCTGCTCCTGCCGCCGCCGCTCCCTCCGGTCCGTCCGCTCCATCTGCTCCCTCCGCTCCTAGTTCTTGCTTCAGAACACATGTCCAGAAGCCGCGACCGGAAGTAGTAATCTTACTGTCCGGCCGCGGCTTCCGGTCAACAAGAAAATGGCACCGGATGTCACTTGGCCGAAGACCTTCCATTTGGACTGTGTGGGAGCGGACGGCGTACGCTATAGTGAATGGAACGGCTCCCGTTCGCATTCTCTATGGGGATGTGTGTGCCGTATTCCATCTCTGTATGTGTTGTTAATCAACACATACAGAAATGAAAAAAAAAATGTCAGCCCCCATAGAGAAGAAAAAGTTAAAAAATAAAAAAAAGTAAAACACAAACACACAAATAAATATATTTTTTTTTTAATAAAACACTAAAAGCAAATTGATATATAAAAAAAAAAAAATTCGCGACACCCTTCCTTTAACCAGCAACTTTGACAAAAGTTATTGAACTTGTGTTGCTTATCCTGTTGCAGAGGTCCACCGCAAAAAGTTGGAATGTTGTTGGATTCAGTTATTGTACGCTGTATGTTAACCAGATAATGGATGGATGGAAAAATGTTGATTGAATGATTGATAAATGGGAGCACTTTACTGTAGGGCAACTATTTAACAGTTATCAACAGAAGCGACTGTTGATTTACAGGATGGTTATAAAATGAGATCTGTTTAAGTGAATCAGGTGAGAGAGTGTTTGACTTTAGCTGTGGGGGCATACATTACGTTCCTCACTGCTTCTAGGTAAATATAATCTGTCTTACTTTATTTGGACTGATTTTGAATATGCCTAGGAAGAACAATAGTAAAGAAGTGACTGACTCTGGAAACGGGCCGCATTCTGGCTAACTCCTGTAATAGAATTAAATATTCGTAGCTGTACTAAAATGGACACCCTTAGCATAGGAAATAATTAAATGGAGAAATACCGTAGCTCTCCCCTGATTGGCAATAAAAACAAAAATGTTCATCTTAACACAGGAAAATCAAGGGTTAGCAAAGATAAATCGGCACTGAGCTCTAATAAAGTGAAAAAATAAGCAGTTTTTTTGTGAGGATGTGGAGCTGGAGGAGATGGGAGATAGGGGGACGCAGGACACGGAAACCATGCTGCTATTAAAATCCCTACAAAGTGGAAAACAGAATAGTCACTAGCTGTCAGAAATTCCCCTTCATGATGGAAAACCCTTACTTTTTACTGATTCACAGAAAGTCTCAAAATGGATAGACTCAAAGCGACTCTAACTGTATTCCCTTGTATGGTGTAGTGTGAGATGTAGCAAGAATGGCATAATGGCTTAAGTTAGTAACTAAGGCCTAATTTGGGGCGGGAGATCCATTGCTAGCTTGGGAACCTGATAATAAGTTATTGGGTTGTTTGGGAAGAAGGGCTGTCACATTTTTTTTATGATGATGAATGGATGTCTTGTCATGATATGTTAGAGAGCTGTGGAAAAAATACAACTTATAGCAGACTTTAACCTGGTATATAATTACCTATTAAGGGTGGTATGTTTACATGAAATGCACTTGACCAAAGATAATGGGAATTTTAATATGAGATGAGATGGACAATACTGAATTTTTATTCAATGCATTCAACATTGTCAACGGGGGTGAGCATTCTTGTAAATAAAAAGTTCAAATGTAATGTATCACAATACCCTTTGGACAGAAAAGGTAATGTTGTCTTTTTATACAGTGCCTTTGATTAATTTAACCCCTTAATGACAAAGTCTATTTTGGCCTTAATGATGAAGCATGTTTTTTTTTTTCATCATCCCACAGTGCCTATTATATGGGATGCTGGAAAAGCTTTCTTCAGGAATGATTCTATCTTTATTGACCCAGAATCAGAAAGGGTCTGGGAGCTCTTTGAAGCAAAAATAGTTAAAAGCTCAGATGAAATACTGTCAATATTTAAAGATTACTTTCTGAACTTATACAGTTCACAGGTTAATTACGATCTAGTACAGCTGAAGGACTTCCTGAAAAATATAGATTTCCCACAATTTTACCAGTGAAGGTAGAATTCCTTGAGTCCCCGATATTGAAGAAGGAGCTTGGGAGAGCCATTAGCCTTTCTCCAAATCAAAAATTCTCAGGTTTGGACGGACAACCATTTAAAATATTGACTTTTCTGAATTACTAGAACTGTTAAATACTTCTGATGATATGAGTGCACTTCTAATGTCAATAAAATAAGTCAATATCATTCTTATATTAACCCCTTTCCACAAATGGGTGTTAGCGGTGCGTTCCTGCAAATTGGCGTACAGTAACGCCCTGAGGATGAAGCGGGCACAGGAGCTGTGCTCACTTCATCTTCATCGAGTGTCAGCTGTAATATGCAGCCGTTATCCCACTGCAACGGCGGCGATCACAGTTAGCTCCCTTTGTACCTCATTGGCCCCCCGTGAAAAATCGCAGGGTGATGATGGTTGCTATGGCAACCAGGAAGCTTAGCAACAGCTTTCTGGTCGGCTAGGTATGGAAGCCTATTAGGTAATAGACTCACTGTCTTTTGTAATGTGTAGGTAGTGCAGTGTATTGTGAAGGGAATCAGAAGATCAGATCATCAAGTCCGCTAGTAAGTGTAAAAAAAAAAGTTATAGATAAATAAATAAACATTTTATGGAATAAAAACAATAATCGCCTTGTTTCCCTGATCAAGTCATTTATAATTAGAATAAAATAGAAAAAAAAATAATAACTAAACATAATAGGTATCGCCGCGTTTGTATCAGCCTGAACAATAAAAATATCATATTATTTACACCGTAAAAAAATGTAAAACTATGGCAGAATTTCCTTTTTTGGTCCCATTGTTTCCCCAAAAAATGGAATCCAGTGTGATAAAAAATTCGCAAATACCCCAAAATCATACCAATAAAAATGACAGTTTGTCCCGCGAAGAAGCCAGCCCAGTTCTGGAACAGCATTCTTTGGACAGATGAAACTAAAATCAACCTGTACCAGAATGATGGGAGGAAGAAAGTATGGAGAAGGCTTGGAATGGCTCATGATTCAAAGCTCACCATATCCTCTGTAAAACATGGTGGAGGCAGTGTGATGGCATGGGCATGCATGGCTGCCAAAGGCACTGGGTCACTAGTGTTTATTGATGATGTGACTGAAGACAGAAACAGCAGGATCAGTTCTGAAGTGTTCAGGGATATACTTTATGATCAGATTAAACCAAATGCAGCAAGGTTGATTGTACGTTGCTTCACAGTACAGATGGACAATGACCCAAAACATACTGCGAAAGCAACCCAGGAGTTTTTTAAGGCAAAGAAGTGGAATATTCAGTAGGTCAATCACCAGATCTCAACCTGATCGAGCATGCATGTCACTTGCTTAACTGGTTTCCGACACAGGACGAGAGTACTCGTCCTGAACGGCAGGTACTTGGCACATTAGGATGAGTATTCTCACCCTGTGTGACAGCCAGTGTCGAGCGGAGCAGAGTATGTAACGGCTTTAATATACCCCACCGTTAACCCCTTGAATGCCGCAATCAAAGCTGATCGCGACATTCAAAGCTAAAGTGAGAAGGGGTCTCCCCTTTGATCGCGTCACAGGAAATCCCTGTGACGCAATCAATGGCTATACCTGGTATGGGCAGACAGCCCAGGGTAAATTGAAGGACCCCAGGGCTATCTGACCATATTTTCTGTTGTTTAGGGCATACTTAGATATGCCCTAACAACTGCCTGTGTACAATCAGTACACAGGCTAATGCACTGGCATATAGATATATACCAGTACATTCAAGTTAAAAATTTAAATCATAATGAAAAATCCCTCTATGGGATTGAAAAAAAATGAAATCAGTAAAAACAAAAGTTTTGTTAAATAAAAAAAATTGTAAATAAAATACACAGAAATACACATTTTTTACAATAAATAAACTTTTCAAAAAAGTCCCAAAACATGAAATAATAGACGCATATTTGGTATCGCCATGTCCGTAGCAAAGTGTAAAAAAAATGTATCAGGTTATTTATGATGATTGGTGTATGGTGTAAAAAACATGAAGAAAACTGCAGCAGGGCTTTTGCCAAAATAAAAATTTGTAGAACTTAAATGATAATGTAAATGTACCAAAAAATGGTACCTACATAAAGTACAACTCGTCCCGCAAAAAACAAAGTCTTATACAGCTAGGTCGGACAAAAAATAAAAAAGTTATGAGCGCCGGATGCAAAGAGGGAAATATAAAAAAATTGTTCGGTCTTCAAGGCCAAAATTGGCCGTGTCCTTAACCAGTTAAGACAAAACTTAAGGCAGAAAGACCCACGAGCGAGCAACAACTGAAGACAGCTGCAGTAAAGGCCTGGCAAAGCATCACAAAGAAGGAAACCCAGCGTTTGGTGATGTTCATGGGTACCAGACTTCAGGCCGTCATTGCCTGCCAAGGATTCTCTACAAAGTATTAAAAAATAAAAAAATTTAAGTTAATGTTAATTTGTCCAATTGCTCTTGAGCCCCTGAAATGAGGAGACTGTGTAGAAAAATGGTTGCAGTTCCTAAATGTTTCACAGGATATTTTTGTTCAATGCCTTTAATTAAGCCTAAAAGTCTACACTTCAATTGCATCTCAGTTGTTTCATCTCAAATCCAATGTGGTGTTTTGCAGAGCCCAAATCATGAAGATTGTGTCACTGTTCAAATAATTCTGGACCTAACTGTATATGTGCAGCAGTTCTTCACCTAAAACCCCACTTTATAATTTGCTAGCCCCTACTGGTAGGCCCTGTAAATGTATCAGAAACTATGACATTTTGCGTTCTTGTGCTACATATGGGGCTAGTGAAGAAGTCAAAGGTTAGGCAATGCTGGAATACGGATATTTTGTACAATACCATGGACACCCTTTAGAAGTGTGACTCCTGCCCCCAAAAAACTGGCCTGTGCATAAAGAATTGGTTCAAAGCGTACGTCATTATCCATGGATAATTAATTGTATTATTAATTTACCCCATTATTACATCATCCTATTATGACCTGATGTACTCCACCCAGCTAACATATACCCTGATGCACTTCGCACAGCTTACATATATCCTGATGTACTCTGCACAGCTTACATAAACCCTGATGTACTCTGCATAGCTTACATATACCCTGATGTACTCCGCCCAGGGCCGGCCTTAGAGGCGTGCGACCTGTGCCATTGCACAGGGCGCATCAGTCCAGCAGGGGAAAGGTGGCGCTGCGCTGGCTCCCTTCCCGTGCTTGTTTCAGAAGTGCCCGGCTCGGCGACTCAGCAGTCACCTTTCCACTCTGCCGCTTCTTCACTCAGTGGCGTTGCTACTGCTGTATCAGCCATAGCGGTTGCTAGTGGCGTCACCGGACATGAGGGTGCCCATGCCGCCCATCAGGACGGGCCAGCAGCACCGCCAGCAGCCACTGCAGCTGCTACAGCAGTAGCGACTCCACTATAGCAGAGCAGGGAGGTATCTCCCTACTCTGCTATCTACTAGGACCACTGTAGCTCGCTGAAGGAGCGGAATCCTAGTGTGGCCGGGGATTCTGCTCCTAGTCGGAGCGTTTGATGTCTCTGTCCATATATGGACAGTGACAGCAGGGGCAACTCCTGAAGCGGAATCCCCGTCCACAGCGTTGCCGACTCTGTGATCGGGGATTTCACTTCAGGAGAAGTCAGTGACGTCACTGTCCATAAATGGACTGGGACGACAGGGGATTCTCCTGGAGTGCAATCCCCGGTCACAGCGTCGGCAATGCTGTGAACAGGGATACCGCTTCAGGAGTTGCCCCTGATGTCACTGTCCATATATGGACAGGGAGATCAAGGGGAGCGCTCCAGGAGCGGAATCCCTGGCCACAGTGGGATTCCACTCCTTCAGGGAGCTACAGTGGTGCTATCTACAGGAAGGGGGGTGCTATCTACAAGGGGGCTGTGGGCTGTGTAGCACTACCTACAAGGGGGCTGTGTGGCACTACCTACAAGGGGATTGTGTGGCACTACCTACAAGGGGGCTGTGTTGCACTACCTACAAAGGGTCTGTGTGGCACTATCTACAGGGGACTGTGTGGCACTACCTACAAGGGGCCTGTGTGGCACTACCTACAAGGGGCCTGTGTGGCACTACCTACGGGGGGCTGTGTGGCACTACCTACAGGGGGCTGTATGGCACTACCTACAGGGGGCTGTGTGGCATTACCTACAAGGGGCTGTGTGGAACTATCTACAAGGTGGTTGTGTGGCACTATTTACAGGGGGCTGTGTGGCACTACCTACAAGGGGGTTGTGTGGCACTACCTACAAGGGGGCTGTGTGGCACTACCTACAGGGGTCTGTGTGGAACTACTTACAAGGGGATGTGTGGCAGTATCAACAGGGGGCTTTGTGGCACTACCTACAAGTGGAAGCTGTAAGTGGGGGGCTGATGGTAATTTTAATGTGAGTAGGGGGCTAATGGTAATTTTACTGTGAGTGCTGGGCTGATGGTAATTTTACTGTGAGTGGGGGGATGATGGTTATTTTACTGTGAGTGACGGACTGATGATCATTTTACTGTGAGTGGTGGGCTGATGGTCATTTTACTGTGAGTGGTGGGCTGATGGTTATTTTACTGTGAGTGTGGGGCTGATGATCTTCAAGTGGTTTCCACCTCTGAGCTCCAATTGAAATTAATAAGAGGCAGAAAATACCTGAGGCACCCATTTGGAGTGCTTTTTTGCCTGCGTCTTTTGCATTAGCTTCAACGGCTTACAAAAACGCAAAAAAAAAAAAAAGTTCAAACAATGCTGTCAATTCAAAATCTACTTCAAAATTCCTGAAGGAATTTGAGGGAGATTTTTTTTGCCTTACAAAAAACGCTGTGTGAACATACCCTAAGAGTGTAGTGCTTGTTTTTAGCTGTTTAACAAAGAAATTTTATTTTTCCAGTGGTGCTTCGAGCCCGAAAAGGTTGGGAAACTCTGTACTAGGCTACAGGATCATGACGGCCTACGCAAGGATCCCGTCGTGGAGAAACTCAGTTCGTCGTGGGAACGGGGCCTAGGTGAGTAAATGTTTTTGTTTGGGGGCACTGTCTACAAGGGGGAGGTGGGGGGTGGATGGCACTGTCTACAGGGAGGCTGTTTGGAACAATCTACAGGGCAGCACTATCTACAAGTGGAGGGGGCTGTGTGTGGCAGTTAGGGGAGGGGGTATTATACTGTGTGGGGGCCACTAAGCGGACATTATACTGTGTAGGGGTACTGCAGGGGGCAATATACTGTGTGGGCACAATTAGAGGACAAAATACTGTGTCCTTGAAGGGGTTATATTATATTATTAAATATTATTATTATACTGTATGGGGCACTAAAGGGAAATTATACTGTGTGGGGCACTATATGCTGTTTTGAATACTTTAAGGGGTGTAGCTTTCAAAATGTGGTGTTTTATGGGGGTTTCTAATATATGGTATTACTGCCTGTATTAACGATTAAAGTTCGACAAACAGCTGACTAGTGTAGTGCAGACGCGGGTGGGAAAATAGAGCACGCAATAAGTGCTCAGCAGCTGCTAGGTGTTGAACAGTAACATTGAATGTGACCTCTGACTATGCACTCTGTAATATGGGGGTGCAGAAATGCATAGGGATGCAATTTTATTGGCATTAGTGACGAGGGCATTATACAATAATCACAAAAAGGGGGAGTGACACGTTGGTACATGGTGTAGAGGTGTACATGGATGTGTGATACCTTGTATGTACCCCCCTTTCTGGTCACATTGCCTACGCCTGTTTAGTAATCTGGCTATCTAGCCATTCTTTTAGTATTTTGATTTACCTTAATAAAATTCAACTTTTAATTGTTTATACAGGCAGTGATACTATTTGAATTTGTGAACGAAAACCTTATATATATTTCTGTAACATTTAGTTGCATAGTGTAATTTTTTTTTAATATATGGGCCCCTCAAAGCCACTTCAGAACTGAACTCGTCCCTGAAATTATAGCCTTTTGAAATTGTCTTGAAAATGTAAGAAATTGCTGCTAAAGTTCTAAGCCTTGTAACGTCCTAGAAAAATAGGACGTTCAAAAATCGATGCCAACATAAAGTAAACATATGGAATATGTGAAATAGTAACTATGTGTGGTATTACTATCTGTTTTACAAGCAGATACATATAAAATTTGAAAAATCATAATGTTTGCAAAATTTTGGTATCTTTCACAAATAAGCAATGATTTTATCGACCAAATTTCTCCACTAACATAAAGTAAAATATGTCACGAGAAAACAATCTCAGAATAGCTTGGATAAGTTAAAGCATTCAAGAGTTATTACCACATAAAGTGACACATGTCACATTTGAAAAAACGGGGCTGTTCCTGAAGGCCAAAATGAGGTGGTCCAGAAGGGGTTAAAACCAGAGAAAGATGTATTAATCTGCGACTCATTTCGCCTGAATTCATTGTTGAATGCAGACACCAAATTACCTGAAAAATCTTGGCAACCGGCTTTTCAAAGTGATTAGCCACATTGGTCATCCAGATCATTGTGTACTGAAAACAAACAAAAGTCTTGTAGTAGCAATTCAAAAAATTGGATATGAATTTACAGTTAAGAGAAGAGGGATTGGAGGGACACTTGTTACTGTCTTTGTTTGTTCATAAGGCTACTGATAGTGTTGATTGAACCTTCTGCTGGGAGGTCATGTAAAGGTTTGGTATGGGTCCAAAGTATATGGCATGGATGAAATAACTTTATAATAATCCTAGAGCAAGAGTAACATTAACCCCTTCCCGCCGCAGCCCTTTTTCAGATATTCATTTTCATTTTTCTCCTCCCCACATTCCAAAAGCCATAACTTTTTTATTTTTTCATCTATATAGTCCTATGAGGGCTTGATTTATGCGGGACAAGGTATAGTTTTTCGTAGCACCATTTATTGTTGCATATAAATAGGAAACGTGAAAAAAATTATTTGTGGGGTAGAAAATGAAAAAAACAGCGATTCCTCCATTGTGTTTTGCGCCTCGTTTTTACGGAATTCACTGTGCAATTAAAACAACATGTTAACTTTATTCTGTGGGTCAATACGATTATGGCGATACCAAATATATATAGTTTTTTCTATATTTTACTACTTTTACAAGTAAAAACCTAAGTGTAAAAAATAAAATGTATTTTGTGTCGCCAAATTCCGAGAGCCATAACTTTTTTATTGTTAAGTCGATTAAGTGGTATGAGGGCTTTTTTTTGCGGGATAAGCTGCAGTTTTTAATGATACCATTTTGGGGTACATGCGACATTTTGATCACTTTTTATTTAATTTTTTTGTGGGAGATGAGGTGACCAAAAAATAGAGATTCTGGCGTTTACAATTTTTTTTTTTTTACAGATTTCACTGTGCAGGTTAAATAATGATATATTGTAATAGTTCAGACTTTTACGGAAGCGGCGATACCAATTATGTTTATTTATTTGGTTTTTTACTATGCTCTAGGGGGAAAATGGGTAAAGGGTTTTTTTTTTAACTTTTAATATATATATAATACATAAAAAAAAACTTTATTTTACACATTTTTACTTTTTTTCGTTAGATCGCTTGCACGATATACTGCAATACTAATGTATTGCAATATATCGTGATTCTGACAGGCATCTATTAAGCCCTGCCTGAGGCAGGGCTTAATAGGTGCACAAAGATGGCACACCTACTATTTTTGAGGGGGTGGCTGCTCAATATTATCATTGCACACAGATAAAGCTTATACAAAGGGGCCAGTCACTGGGTTACGTGTAGTGAACCATGCCTGCTCCATGTAGCATTGTGCTTGTATGCATCCTGCTGGGAGACGGTGATTGCCTGCCCTTGTATTAGTATGTCCTTTTTTTCTGTGACTACTCTATCATCAAAAAGCGCAAGGCAGCGTTGCCCGCATTCACCTTTGTTCTTTGCACTAGTGATAGAGCCTCTTGCAATAGCCATCACAAAGGACCAGGAAATTCAGGTTTTAAACTTGGGGAGTCTGAGAATTATATCGTTTTCCTAAGGAATATAGGACCAGGGCCAGCTCCAGGTTTATGTGGGACCTTGGGCGACACAGACTAGTGGGCCCCTTTGTGGCAAAACTCACGGCAGCAGTAAAACGGCAGAAAATGTCAGTTTGTGCCCCCATATAGAAGTTAGGCCCTGTTTATGTCCCCATATAGAAGTTAGGCCCTTAGTTTATGCCTTCATATATAAGTTAGGCCCCCAGTTTGTGCCCCCATATAAAAGTTAGGCCCACATATAGAAGTCTGGCCCCCAGTTTGTGCCCCATATATACAGTGCCCTCTATAGAAAATGCCACAATGCCCTATGTAGATAATGCCACAGTGCCCTCTATAGATAGGGCCACACACACCCCCTGTAAATAATGCCACAGTGCCCTCTGTAGATAGTGCCGTACACACCCCCTGTAGATAGTATAGTGCAACACACACTTCCTGTAGATAATACTACACACACCCCTTGCCCTAGATGCCCCACATACACACCACTGTCCTAGATAATGCCACACATGTCCCCTGTAGATAGTGCCACACACAGCCCCTGCAGATAATGCCACACACACACATCCCCTGTATATAGTGCCAGACACACCCCTTAGTTGACAGTGCCACCCCCGTCTGAAGGTATCGCTACATCCCCTACATGTAGATAGCGTATTTAGAGCTCCCTCTATGAGTGTAATCCCCAGCCAGAGCATTGACGACGCTCTGGCCAGGGATTCCTCTCGTGGAGGAGCCTCTGACATCATTGCCCATATATGAATAGTCACTATCACTATCACTAGTCACTATCACGTCACTGGTTTCTCCAGGAGCAGAATCCCCATCCAAGGTGTCAGCAATGCTCTGGCCAGGGCTTCCAGTCCCGAAGGAGCCCCTGACGTCACTGTCCATATATGGACAGGAACATTAGGGGATGCTTCTAGGAGTGGAATCTTCGGCTAGAGCATCGGAAATGCTCTGGCAAGGAATTCCGCTCCTGGAGGAGCGCCTGACGTCACTTTCCTTATATGGACAGGGGCTCCCTCTAGACAGGGGCACCCTCTAGGAACGGAATCCCCAGCAAGAGCGTCGCCATAGCTCCTTTCAGGGGATTCCGGTCCCAGAGCAGCCCCTGATGTCACTGTCCATACATGGACAGGGACGTCAGGGGATCCCTCTAGGAGCGGAATATCTGGCCAGAGCATCGGCAACGCTGGGGATTCCACTCCTGGAGGAGCCCCTGACGTCACTGTCCATATATGGAGAGGGGCACCCTCTAGGAGCGGAATTCCAGGCAAGAGCATCGGCAATGCTCTGGCCGGGGGGTTCCGCACCTGGAGGAGCCCCTAAAGTCACTATCCATATGGATAGTGACTTCAGGGGTTCTGCAGGAGCGGAATCCCCGTCCAGAGTGTTGGCATTGCTCTGGTCGGGGATTCCACTCCTGGAGGAGCCATGACGGCAGCGTAAAGCACGGGTGCTGACGCCGGCCATGTATAGGACAATCGATAAATTAGGTCTTAAATACAATCCCAGAATTTAGTAGCTTTTCAGGGCTGACTATAAATTGGTCTATGTCCATACTGCTCCTTTTTCTATTGTCTGTCGATCCTCCAGAGTTGAAAATATAAATAAAAATTCCGTCACATCTAGGGGGTTTCAAATACCTTAGTATTAAAGTCTCAAAATAAATTCAGGAATATGAAAGGTTACATTTTCCCACTTTTAATTCAGAGAATTTGAAATTAAATAAAAATCTGGAATCAATTTAAATAATCCATGGCTAATAGAATCATATTATTACAGATGCCCCTGCAGCCACATATTTTATATTTTCTTTCTAACAGTTCGGTATGGATAAGTGATAAAATGTTCACTGTACTAAAATGTTTGACTAATGACTTAATATGGGATATAAAGGGGGATAGGATGCGACAAACCTACTTGCAATTAAAGCGGTACTGTAGATTAGGTATTTCTAATTTAAGTTTGTGTTTTGGCTAATCAACTTCAAACTTTAGTTAGGTGGAAACAACATCAGTACAATATTTATGCTCTGGAATCGTTGCGATAGGCTAACATACTGCACATATAATGCTTCAGTCAGGGTGCTTAATAAAAAGGGAATATACTGTAGTGAGTATCAGATTCACTTTATAAATGTTGGGAAAAGGCTGAAAACTTTGGGGGTAATGTTATTTTTTTTTAATGAAATGTTTTTTTAATTGATTTTCAAAAGTTTTACAGTACAAAAACTGATGAATATGGGCCTGATGACGATGCTGTTCCAGCATTGAAACGCGTTGCCATTTGTTTCTCAATAAACCTTTGGAACTTTCAACTGCATACGTGATTTACTATTGTTCACGGGTTTGCATGGTATCCTGTGTGTAGCAGACCTCCTGAAGACTCAATTTTTCTCCTCACCTATACCACTATTCACTGCGGTCTCTTGAAGGATCACCGGCATCGAGTCTTGGCAGCAGCACACACATCAATTAGAGCCTTTTACATCCTCAACCAGGTTAGTAGTAGTATTGATCTTTTCTACTGTAATCCACCTGGGTAACCTGCACTATGTGGCGCCGTGTTTTTTGCTTCTTTCTTCCAAAAATAAAACTGAACATACAAAACGCTCCCCTAACCCTCCCTCCAGGCACCATCACATATGAAAGAAAAGAATGGAGTTATAGATATTTCAAACATCGAGAAAGCAGTCCACGAGAGAAAATTTACAGTACATTTTTGAGACATACTCAAATCACCTCTAGGCACACATAGTCTTATCCTACACAGCATACATGGTTGAGCAGGACACAGTAATGATAAGCTTCACTTATGAAAATACATGGGATCGTATCTATCATATCGTCATCATTAAAGGTGAAACTCCTGACACGCTTAGCCATGGACCCCATATGGATTCTAATTTTTTAGTACCATTACGTTTGACATATACAGTTTTTTACAATCTAATAATTTTATTCAGTTTAGCAATGAACTCACTCCTAGTCGGCGGGGCACCTTGTATCCAGTGTAGTGCAATAAGTTTTCTTGCTATGTAAAGCAATCTTGAGACGGCAAGCCTGCCCAAGACATGTATCTGTACGTGTGTAACACACCTCAAAAGACATTCCAGAGGAGTCCCTTGAAGTGTGATCCCATATGCATCATTAATCAGCTTCATTATCGCAGACCAATAGGGTATTAAATGTGAACACCACAAGAACATGTGGATATGATCAGATCCATCTTCCGAACACCTGGGACAGTTAGGGTATGTTCACACGGCGGGGATCCGTAACGGCTGAAATTACGGGGATGTTTCAGCCTGAAAACATCCCCGTAATTTCAGCCGTACCGGCATGTGCAGGCGCTTGAACGCCGCGTCAATTACGGCCGTAATTAGCGCTGCTATTCATTGGAGTCAATGAATAGCGGCTCCAATTACGGCCAAAGAAGTGACAGGTCACTTCTTCTACGCGGGCGTCTATTTACGCGCCGTCATTTGACAGCGGCGCGTAAATATACGCCTCGTGTGAACAGACAAACGTCTGCCCATTGCTTTCAATGGGCAGATGTTTGTCAGCGCTATTGAGGCGCTATTTTCAGACGTAATTCGGGGCAAAAACGCCCGAATTACGTCCGTAAATAGGCCGTGTGAACATACCCTTACGGACGTAATTCGGGCGTTTTTGCCCCGAATTACGTCTGAAAATAGCGCCTCAATAGCGCTGACAAACATCTGCCCATTGAAAGCAATGGGCAGACGTTTGTCTGTTCACACGAGGCGTATATTTACGCGCCGCTGTCAAATGACGGCGCGTAAATAGACGCCCGCGTAGAAGAAGTGACCTGTCACTTCTTTGGCCGTAATTGGAGCCGCTATTCATTGACTCCAATGAATAGCAGCGCTAATTACGGCCGTAATTGACGCGGCGTTCAAGCGCCTGCACATGCCGCTACGGCTGAAATTACGGGGATGTTTTCAGGCTGAAACATCCCCGTAATTTCAGCCGTTACGGACCCCCGCCGTGTGAACATACCCTTAGAGTCACCACGTATTCCAATATCGAAAAGGAATTTAGATGTCTTATATACTTTATGAATAATGTATAGTTGAGAGGCGCACAGCCTCACTAAGAGAAACGTTCGGAACAGCTTGCATTATATCTGAACATTGTTCTCCAGAAATTGGACCCATATCACGTTCCCACTTACGAGAGGTAAGCATGGGGTATTTATCCCAAAAATGTCCTAGTAATAATTGATAAATGGTGGAGATAACACCAGGGGTGCCACTCCCATTATGCAATGTAGCCAACAGTCCATCTGAATGTATAGTCACATCAGTGAATTTACGCTTGGCATCGTACGCATGTCTGATCTGTAAATACTTATAAAAAGAACTATGTGGCAAGCTAAATTCATCCTGAATCTGTTGATATGTTTTAAATGTATCATCATGAAGTAACTGCGACAATCGAGAGATGCCAACCGACCTCCACCCATCAAAGCCCTCAAGGGAAAATAACTCTTGCAATGCCCGATTGCCGCAGATAGGCCTATAAACCCTACACTCGCCTATTGCTCGAATTGACCTTGCCTTTTCCCAAACCTTATGCATTAGTGTATAGGTGGGCATGTTTTTGCACAAAAGCAAACATTTTCCTGCCTCCAAAACTGAAAACAAAACATATGAACCAAATTGCAGTTGTAAAATCGCACCATTAGAATAATTCGGTACATTTTCCCCCCAGCTCCTGAAATGTTGACATTGGGATACAAGGAAATATAACCCAGGCTTACGTATGGCCAACCCGTCGTCGTGTTTTGGCTGCTGTAAGATTTCTAATTTAAGTCTAGGGTGATCCTTTCACCATATTAAGTCCAAGAATATTGCATTAACATGATAAAAATGATGTAAAGGAATCCAGATAGGCGAGTTATGCAAAATGTACAACAACTGCGGCATTAGGATAATTTTGATGATCATTTTGATGAGCTTAGCCCGTCCCACGACTGACAGATATAGCTTACACCATGCAGTTATTTTCATTTTGAATTTGACGAATAGAGGCTATAAATTAAGGGATAAATAATCCAGGAGAGTCCTCTATCCCCAAATATTTACATTTTTGTACACACAATATAGGATTACTGTGAATCCTTGCAAGAGTGTGCAGTGGGTCAACAGGGAGCAAGTTCGACTTATCCCAATTTATTTTAAAGCCTGATAGTGTACTGAAATGCTCAATAAGGGATATTGCTGCTGCTATCGATCCACTGACATCTCCCAAAAAAAGAAGCATTTCATCAGCATAAAGTGCCACTTTTTCCTGCCAAGATCCATATGAGAATCCCTTAATATCATTAAACAGAAGTATAGTCGCTACCAGTAGCTCCACTGCGGTGGCAAACAATATGGGTGACAATGGGCAGCCCTGCCTAGTTCCCCGTTCAAGAGTGAGTTGAACAGACAATCCTCCATTCACCCATATCCGAGCTTTAGGACTAGAATACAGGACTTTAATCCATGAGATAAAGGAAGATTGGAATCCCATAGCCTCCAAGGTGCACAAAAGTTACTGCCATTCCACGCTATCAAACGCTTTGGCAGAGTCTGGTGAGAAAATAACTCTTTCCCCTACGTTATCTGTCTGTAACTGAAGATTTAGAAATAGGCGTCTCAGACTCATAGCAGTGGATTTTGCGGGCATAAAATCCGACTGATCTGGGAGTATGACAGTAGATATAAATTTATTCAATCTTAAGGCCAGAGCTTTTGCCAAGATCTTAACATCAGTCGTAGCGAGATCGGGTGATAAGATTCAGCTAATTAAGGGTCCTTCCCTGGTTTCGGCAGGACCACAATAATGGCCTCTTGCAATGAATGCTGAAACACTTCTAAAAATTGAGGTAACAGTACAGCATTGTATGTTTTATAAATTTCCACTGGCAAGTCATCTGCCCCAGGTGCCTTATCATTAGCCATCTATCTAACAGCTCCTTCCAATTCCTCCAGCATGAGCGGGGCATGTAAAGGATTTTTAGCCTCCCTGGACAGCTGAGATAATTGTGTTCCAGCTGGAATGAACAGATCTCATTTCTTGAAGGATGCACATTGGAGGTATATAGGTCAGAGTAAAAATTTTCAAAAACCTCTAGGATATCCGAAGTTTTAGTAAAAATATTGCCCTGTACTGTTTTCAATGCGGCTATATGAGAAACATCTTGTTGAGCCTTCACTATCATTGCCAGCATGTGACCAGCCTTCTCAACTTCTTCAAAAAAATGTGCGTGAAACTGCCTCTTTCTACCAGCTACTTCTAAGTGATAGAGATTTAATACTTCTTCTGCGGTTTTTAGTGTAGTTTGATGTATCACAATAGAGCTCAAAATAAAAGCCTCCTCAGACCTACGTAATTCCTCAGGTAGATTTTTATCTGAAGCATTTAGCTGCAATTTTGTCTATTGATTGCTTGTATTAACAAGCTACGTAAATACGCCTTCATCGCATCCCAGATATAGGGGACAGAAAAGGAACCACAATTAATGTCAAAATAATCCTCAATCTTTTGGGTAATGTATCCCTGCTTGTCAACCAGTGTGATCCAGAAGGGATTCAATTCCTACAACCGGGATACATTTGGACCATGGATATTAACCCCTTCCCTCTTTGGCCACTTTTGACCTTCCTGACAGAGCCTCATTTTTCAACTCTGACATGTTTCAATTTATGTGGTAATAACTTTGGAATGCTTTAACCTATCCAAGTGATTCTGAGATTGTTTTCTCGTGACACATTGTTCTTTATGTTACTGGCAAAATTTGTTCGATACATTTAGTATTTAAATGTGAAAAACACCAACATTTCGGGAAAAATTACTAAAATTAGCATTTTTCTCAATTTAAATGTATCTGCTTGTAAGACAGGCAGTTATACCACACAAAATAGTCACTAATTAACATCTCCCATATGTCTACATTAGATTGACATGTTTTTTTTGAACATCCTTTCATTTTTCTAGGACGTTACAAGGCTTTGAACTTTAGCAGCAATTTCTCACATTTTCTGTAATGACGGGGGGTGGGGAACAGACAAGTGAGCCCTAATCTACCTGCCACTCAGTCCCTGCCTACTTGCAACGACCCGCCCTAGGCGACGGGGTACAACTGGGCGACGGTCCCTACCCTCAATAGGTGCACGACAGACAAACAGACAAGAGTACAAAGAAGCCAGGGAAATGGGGAAGTTGCCCACGGGAACACCGTGAGCAACAAGCGAGGTGAACGAGCCGAGTCAAACCAGGAGATGAGTGAGGTACAAAAACGCAGAGCAGAAGAGTGGTCAGAAAAGCCAAGGTCAATCACAAGCAGAGGACAAGTAGTACAAGAAGCTGCAGCACGGCCAGGAAACCAACAGAGAAGAATCACAAGCAAAGGAGAAACAGGAAAGGCAGGTATAAATAGACAGAGGGCGGGAGCTAGCTCCGTCTGGCCAGGCTGTGATAGGTTCTCCCACTCCTAAGCCTGCCACCCTGAGTGGTGGAAGATGGAGTCAGTCTCACAGACATAGAAGCAGGTGCAGACTGATTATCTATGGGCGTTAACCCCGAAGCTGTGCCTGGCAGATCCTTTACAGTACCCCCCCTTTTATGAGGGGCCACCGGACCCTTTCTAAGTGGACCTGGTATACTGGGGAAACGAAGGTGAAACCTCCTGACCAATATCCCAGCGTGAACATCCCGAGCGGGTACCCAAGTCCTCTCCTCAGGCCCGTATCTTCTCCAATGGACCAGGCACTGGAGGGAGCCTTGGACCATCCTGATGTCCACAATCTTGGCTACCTCGAATTCTGCCCCCTCAGGGGTGAGAACAGGGACCGGAGGTTTCCTCGAGGGAGCCAAGGACGGGGAGCAGCGTTTAAGGAGGGAGGCATGGAACACGTCGTGTACTCGAAAAGATGGGGGTAACTCCAGTCGGAAGGAGACAGGATTGAGGACTTCAATGACCTTGTACGGCCCTATAAACCGGGGAGCAAACTTCTTGGACGGGACCTTAAGGCGCAAATTTTTAGACGATAGCCACACCAGATCCCCGACCATAAACAATGGGTTAGCAGAACGTTTTCTATCTGCCTGAGTCTTTTGTATGCTCTGGGACGCCTCTAGGTTCTTCTGAACCTGAGCCCAGACTGTGCACAGTTCTCGATGAACGACCTCTACCTCGGGATTGTTGGAACTACCAGGTGAAACGGAAGAGAACCGTGGATTAAACCCAAAATTACAGAAAAAGGGGGAGACCCCTGATGAGTTACTGACCCGGTTATTAAGGGAAAATTCGGCGAGGGGAATGAATGAGACCCAATCATATTGACAGTCAGAGATAAAACACCTTAAATACTGTTCTAGAGACTGATTAGTCATCTCAGTTTGGCCATTAGTTTCAGGATGGAAGGCAGAGGAGAAGGACAGATCAATCTCCAACTTTTTACAGAAGGCTCTCCAAAACAATGAAACTAATTGTACCCCTCTATCAGAAACAATATTGACAGGGACCCCATGGAGACGCAGGATGTGTTTGACAAACAAAGTAGCTAACGTCTTAGCATTGGGTAGTTTCTTGAGGGGCACAAAGTGGCACATCTTACTGAAGCGGTCTACTACAACCCACACCACCGACTTGCCTTGAGATGGAGGCAAATCGGTGATAAAATCCATGGAGATATGGGTCCAAGGTCTCTGGGGAATGGGCAAAGAACATAATAAGCCCGCTGGTCGGGACCTGGGAGTCTTGGACCTAGCACAAACTTCACAAGCGGCGACGTAGGCCTTAACGTCTTTGGGCAACCCATGCCACCAATAGTTTCTGGCAATGAGGTGCTTGGTACCCAGGATGCCTGGATGGCCAGATAGTGCAGAGTCATGATTTTCCCTAAGTACCCTTAGCCGGAATTGCAGGGGAACAAACAGCTTGTTCTCAGGAAGGCTCCCGGGAGCTGAACCTTGATCAGCCGCAATTTCAGAGACTAAATCAGAATCAATAGAGGAAATGATTATACCTGGAGGCAAAACACATGCAGGATCTTCCTCCAAAGGAAGGCTGGCCATGAAGCTACGCGACAGTGCATCAGCCTTAATATTTTTAGACCAAGCCCTACCCTTAGGGAGCTTAGCTCTTGGTACCAAATCAATTGTGCAATCGTATTCTCTATGAGGAGAAATAGAATTAACGGAAAAACATGACGTCATGCATTCATTACCCCATTTGGTAAGATCCCCAGTATTCCAGTCAAACGTGGGATTATGCAACTGCAACCAGGGAAGGCCTAAAACCAAATCGGACGATAATCCCTGCCTCACCAGTACAGAGCACTGCTCCAAATGCATGGAGCCAACAAGGAGTTCAAAAACAGGGGTATGCTGTGTAAAATAACCATTAGCAAGAGGAGTGGAGTCGATACCCACTACCGGGACAGGTTTAGGCAAATCAATCAATGGCATAGCTAGAGACATAGCAAATTCCACAGACATGATATTAGCAGACGACCCTGAATCCACGAAGGCACTGCCGGCAGCAGACCTACCACCAAAAGAGACCTGAAAGAGAAGCAAGATTTTATTACGTTTCATATTTACGGGAAATACCTGTGCGTTCAAGTGACCTCCCCGATGATCACTTAGGCGCGGAAGTTCTCCAGCTGCATTCTTACGCTTAGGACAGCTGTTCACTTGATGCTTGTCATCCCCACAATAGAAGCAGAGACCATTCTTCCTGCGGAAATCTCTACGTTGTTGGGGGGACACGGAGGCCCCAAGTTGCATAGGTACCTCCGAGTCTTCCGGGGAGGAACGAAGCAACGGAACCTCGGGAGGCATCATTGGGGAGTCAGAGGAGAAAACACATAAACGTTCACGTTGTCGTTCCCTGAGACGTCGGTCAAGTCGTACCGCTAAAGCCGTAACCTGGTCTAGGGAGTCAGAAGAGGGATAGCTAACTAGCAGGTCTTTCAGGGCGTTCGACAGACCCAACCTAAACTGGCACCTTAAGGCAGGGTCATTCCACCAAGAAGCTACGCACCACTTCCTAAAGTCAGAGCAATACTCCTCAACAGGTCTCTTACCCTGACGTAAGGTCACCAGCTGACTCTCGGCAAAAGCAATCTTGTCAGTCTCGTCATAGATGAGTCCGAGAGCAGAAAAGAAAAGATCAACGGAGGAAAGTTCAGGGGCGCCAGGAGCCAAGGAGAAGGCCCATTCTTGGGGCCCTTCCTGGAGCCGGGACATAATTATACCCACCCGCTGGCTCTCAGAACCTGAGGAGTGGGGCTTTAAGCGAAAATAGAGCCTACAACTCTCCCGAAAGGAGAGAAAAGTCTTCCGGTCCCCTGAGAACCGGTCGGGCAACTTGAGGTGGGGTTCAAGAGGTGAGGTGAGGGGGACTACCAAGGTAGAATCAGGCTGATTGACCCTCTGAGCCAGGGCCTGGACCTGTAGGGAGAGACTCTGCATTTGCTGAGCCAGGGTCTCAAGGGGGTCCATAGTAGTTTCAGGGACCAGGGTAGACTAGGTATCGGCTTGTGATTATGTAAGGACGGGCGGTGGGGAAACAGACAAGTGAGCCCTAATCTACCCGCCACTCAGTCCCTGCCTACTTGCAACGACCCGCCTTAGGCGACAGGGTACAACTGGGCGACGGTCCCTACCCTCAATAGGTGCACGACAGACAAACAGACAAGGGTACAAAGAAGCCAGGGAAATGGGGAAGTTGCCCACGGGAACACCGTGAGCAACAAGCGAGGTGAACGAGCCGAGTCAAACCAGGAGATGAGCGAGGTACAAAAACGCAGAGCAGAAGAGTGGTCAGAAAAGCCAAGGTCAATCACAAGCAGAGGACAAGTAGTACAAGAAGCTGCAGCACGGCCAGGAAACCAACAGAGAAGAATCACAAGCAAAGGAGGAACAGGAAAGGCAGGTATAAATAGACAGAGGGCGGGAGCTAGCTCCATCTGGCCAGGCTGTGATAGGTTCTCCCACTCCTAAGCCTGCCCCCCTGAGTGGTGGAAAATGGAGTCAGTCTCACAGACATAGAAGCAGGTGCAGACTGATTACCTATGGGCGTTGACACAGAAGCTGTGCCTGGCAGATCCTTTACATTTTCTTTGAAAGAATGTAGATTTTTATTTTCACGCCCCGCTTCCAATAATTTCTGCAAACTATACTCCTAGATAATTTCCTCAAGGGGTGTAGTTTCCAAAATGGGGCCACTTGTGGGGAGTTTCCACTGTTTTGGTCCCTCAGGGGTTGGAACGGCTGCCGCGCCGTTCCCCGCCATTCCCACGGCCTCTGCTCCGGTGTGGCAGTTGACTTTTGGAGCACAGATTTTCTTGGATTGGTTTCTTGACACCATGTCGCTTTTGCAAAGCCCCTAAGGTATTAGTACAGTGGAAACTACCCAAAAGGGACTCCATTTGTGATACTACACCCCTTGAGGAATAAATCTAGGGGTGTAGTAAGCATTTTGACCCCACAGCTTTTTCATAGATTAAATTTGAATTGGGCAGTGAAAATAAAAATGACTTTTTTTTTCCAATAAGACGTAGATTTAGCGCAATATTTTTCATTTTCTCAACAAAAAAAAAGCAGAAAAAGAACCCCAACATTTGTTAAGCAATTTCTCCCGAGTATGGCAATACCCCATATGTGGTTATAACCTCATTTTTGGGCACACGACAGGGCTCAGAAGGGAAGGAGTGCTTTCGGGGTACAGATTTTGCTGGATTGGTTTCTGGTCGCTATGTAGCATTTGCAAAACCCCTGTGGGACCAAAACAGTGGAAACCCCCCAAAAGTGACCCCCATTTTGGAAACTACACCCCTCAAGGTATTCACCTAGGGGTGTAGTGAGCATGTTAACCCTGCCGGTGTTTTGCATAAATAAGTGTGCACTCGATATTGCAGAGTGAAAATAGGATTTTTCCATAGATATTATGCTGTGTTTCCCGGTTTTAGAATCACCCTACATGGGGCCCTAATCTTTTGCCTGGACATTTGACAGGGCTCAGGAGTGAGAGAATACCATGCAAAATTGAGGCCTAATTTCGCGATTTATACAAAATTGGTTCACAATTGCAGAGGCTCAGTGCAATGTATTAGATCTGTCAGTCATTCACTGACAGCAAGCCTATTAGGCTTCACCTCCGAGCGGGGCCTAATCGGCTTCCATAATGGCAAACAGGAGGCCCTTGTTAGGTGTCTTGGTGTCATAATAGCAGTCGGCAGTCGTGCGATTGCAGGGCACAGCTGCCGATATGCTAGCAACCACAAAGATGCAGCGATCGCATCCGATCGCTGCTTCTGAGGGGTTAATGGCAGGGATCAGTGCTAGCTCGGGTTCCTGCCATTACAGGTGGATGTCAGCTGTATCATACAGCTGATATCCACCGCTGATGACGCCAGCTCATCTTCTGAGCCGGCGCCATATTGCCGGCGTCTACAGAAGCCTTTCAGGCCCCGCCTCTGGGCGGGGGCTGGAAGTTTTCTGTGCTAGGCACACCGGGAGGCCGATATTAGGCCTCCGGTTGCCATTGCAGCCACCGACACCCCGGCGATTTCATTGCTGGGGTGTCGATGAGCTACAAACTCCTTAAATGTAGCGATCGCTTTTGATGGCTTAATTTAAGGGGTTAATGGTGGGGATTGAAGCTAACTTCAGTCCCCGCCGTTACAGCAGGATGTCAGCTGTCAGATACAGCTGACATCCGGGGATGATGGCACCGACTCAGCTTCTGAGCCGGTGCCAAGCATTTGGCGTAAGTATACGACATTTTGCGGGAAGCACTGGCTTTCCATGTCGCATACTTACGACAAGTCGGGAAGGGGTTAAATAGAGCTAGGAATATTGCGGACACCAAGTCTAGGGGAAAATATTTATATCCACCAAAAACAGTAAACAAACAAGAATCGAACAAAATAATATTTTCCACAGATTTTAGCACTGACGTCAGTTAGATAACTGATATTGTTAAAAAATATCTGCCCGTTCTTTTTGCGGATGATTAGTTGCGGAAAATCCTGGAGCCAGGCTGTGGTTTTGCATCCTGGAACCCCAATTGTCTATAGGAAAGATGATTTCCCCTAGCAAATTTAATAGCCGGGTCAATAACAATAAAAAAGAAAGAAATTGGCTTACTAATTCTGGCTCGTACAAGTGTGCAGGTCTACAATGTGGCCTCTGCCCTCTGATTTATAACACCAATCTCTTCCATTCTTATGCAAATGATCAACAATATAGAATTAAAACGTTCATTAACTGTAATACCACACATGTTGTCTATATTATATCACGCGAAATTTGCAGGCTACAATATGTAGGTTGCACTACAAGACCATTAAAGAGACGTATAGGCGAATATTTAACAGATATTTAAAATCCAAAACAACGCAATGTGTCAGGTGCTTCAAAACACTTTGTTGATGTGCACCATGGTAATACCAAAACCAAGTTTTCCCTATAGAAAGAATCTATAAACCAAAGAGAGGGGGGATTGGAAGAAAATTCTTCAAAATAGAGAAGCTATGTGGATACTTAAACCGGAAACAAGATTCCCCAAAGGTTTAAATTATAGAACAGACTTAATGTATATCTATTAATAATAATTCTATTGGAATTATATTTCCTTCAAGTGCAATTTTCTTTACAATATCATAAAATATTAAATACATATTTTTGCAATACCACCAAAGTAGTGAAGTGACATGTAACAGCTTAAAATGGACAGAAGATATTCTAAAAGTCCAAATTATATAACTGATCCAATATATATCCAATAGTATAAATTTGATTGAAATTTCTTTACAATATTTTCATAATATATTCATTAACATCTAATTAGATTCAAATTAGTTTGAAATTCGTTTATAATATTTTCATAGTATATTTATTAATATCAAATTCGATTTAAATTCGTTCAAAATATTTCTGTGTTAATAGTTGCTATAGGGGATAATTTTCTTCTCTTTTCGGAGCCTTCTGAAATTAATTCTGTATTTCAAAATATCGTCATATTGACCTTAAAACTTATTTATACGTTTATATACATATCTTGAGATGGCTTTATACTAAATACTACATATTTACATAAGTGTGTATGTATACTTCGAAATAACTTTATACCGATTTTGTATTGAGTTTATGCTTATATTTCCAGTAAACTGTTATGTATTCTCTGGATAGGATTGAGGCATCTATACATGTAAAATATTTTCCTATGTATACAGTGAAGGAAATAAGTATTTGATCACTTGCTGATTTTGTAAGTTTGCCCACTGTCAAAGACATGAACAGTCTAGAATTTTTAGGCTAGATTAATTTTACCAGTGAGAGATAGATTATATTAAAAAAAAATAAGAAAATCACATAGTCAAAATTATATATATTTATTTGCATTGTGCACAGAGAAATAAGTATTTGATCCCCTACCAACCATTAAGAGTTCAGCCTCCTCCAGACCAGTTACACGCTCCAAATCAACTTGGTGCCTGCATTAAAGACAGCTGTCTTAAATGGTCACCTGTATAAAAGACTCCTGTCCACAGACTCAATTAATCAGTCTGACTCTAACCTCTACAACATGGGCAAGACCAAAGAGCTTTCTAAGAATGTCAGGGACAAGATCATAGACCTGCACAAGGCTGGAATGGGCTACAAAACCATAAGTAAGACGCTGGGTGAGAAGGAGACAACTGTTGGTGCAATAGTAAGAAAATGGAAGACATACAAAATGACTGTCAATCGACATCGATCTGGGGCTCCATGCAAAATCTCACCTCGTGGGGTATCCTTGATCCTGAGGAAGGTGAGAGCTCAGCCGAAAACTACACGGGGGGAACTTGTTATTGATTCACCCTTTGCCTCACTATCCAAGCACCTGATTTATAAATGGACTAATTTGTGAAAAGACAAAACTTTCCAGGAGACAGATAGATTATATTTTTTGTATCTTTTAATCTAAAGTGGTGAGTACATATGCATCTAATACAATAGAATGTTTCACTTATACGGTTTATTCAATTGTTTGCATTGTACTTTGTCTCATTTTCTGTGATTCTGTTTAGTATGCTGCTAAAAATGTGCAAAGAAACTGTGTACCCAATCAACTTGAAGGGGTTAATTCTAAGCACAACCAAAATTCCTTGTTTTTCCGAATATATGATCCATAAAAGCAGACTCTATACATCAGAGAGTAGCTATGATTAAGAACTGAAAATTTTGAAACGCGTAGCGTTCTCTCCCGGGATTTTTTAATTTCTTGTTTCAATTTTGACTTAAATAAAAATTTTTGTATTTTTTCACATTATATCGTATGATGGACCTCTAACATATATACATGCCCAGAACCAAGCTCCGTACATATATACAGCACCAGACCCAAGCTCAGTACATATATACAGCACCAGAACAAAGCTCAGTGTACAGTGTACAGGGTGGGCCATTTATTTTGATACACCTAAATAAAATGAGAATGGTTGGTGATATTAACTTCCTGTTTGTGGCACATTAGTATATGGGAGGGGGGAAACTTTTCAAGCTTGGTGTTGACCATGGCGGCCATTTTGAAGTCGGCCATTTTGTATCCAACTTTAGTTTTTTCAATGGGAAGAGAATTTCACAAGAAAAACAATGGTGTGCTTGGTTTTAACGTTACTTTATTCTTTCATGAGTTTTTTACAATCTTCTCTTTGTTTACAGCCATTGACATGTCGCAGAGGTTAACACGTGAGGAGCGGATAGAAATTGTGTTGATGTCTGGTGAACGCAGTACCCGGGTCATTGCAGCAGATTTAAATGCAAGACACCCTACGAGACCACCCATCTCCCATGCTACAGTTTGCAAACTGCTTGCCAAGTTTCGTGAAACTGGTTCAGTGTTGGACAATCCAACACAATGGGCAGCACTTTGAACAGATTTTATAAGTGGTCAGAAACTTGTAAATAACTCGTGAAAGAATAAAGTAACGTTAAAACCAAGCACACCATTGTTTTTCTTGTGAAATTCTCGATAAGTTTGATGTGTCACATGACCCTCTTCCCATTGAAAAAACTAAAGTTGGATACAAAATGGCCGACTTCAAAATGGCCGCAATGGCCAACACCCAGCTTGAAAAGTTTAACCCCTCCCATATACTAATGTGCCACAAACAGGAAGTTAATATCACCAACCATTCCCATTTTATTTAGGTGTATCCATATAAATGGCCCACCCTGTATATACACTACCGTTCAAAAGTTTGGGGTCAAATAGACAATTTTGTGTTTTCCATGAAAACTCACACTTATATTTATCAAATGAGTTGCAAAATGACTAGAAAATATAGTCAAGACATTGACAAGGTTAGAAATAATGATTTTTACTTCAAATAATAATTTTCTCCTTCAAACTTTGCTTTCGTCAAAGAATGTTCCATTTGCAGCAATTACAGCATTGCAGGCCTTTGGCATTCTAGCTGTTAATTTGCTGAGGTAATCGGGAGAAATTTCACCCCATGCTTCCAGAAGCCCCTCCCACAAGTTGGATTGGCTTGATGGGCACTTCTTGCGTACCATACGGTCATGCTACTCCCACAACAGCTCTATGGGGTTGAGATCTGGTGACTGCGTTGGCTACTCCATTACAGATAGAATACCAGCTGCCTGCTTCTTCCCCAAAAAGTTCTTGCATAATTTGGAGGTGTGCTTTGGGTCATTGTCCTGTTGCAGGATGAAATTGGCTCCAATCAAGCGCTGTCCACAGGGTATGGCATGGCGTTGCAAAATGGAGTGATAGCCTTCCTTATTCAAAATCCCTTTTACCTTGTACAAATTTCCCACTTTACCAGCACCAAAACAACCCCAGACATCACATTACCTCCACCATGCTTGACAGATGGCGTCAGTCACTCTTCCAGCATCTTTTCAGTTGTTCTGCGTCTCACAAATGTTCTTCTATGTGATCCAAACACCTCAAACTTCAGTTCGTCTGTCCATAACACTTTTTTCCAATCTTCCTCTGTCCAATGTCTGTGTGCTTTTAATCAATATTAATCTTTTCCTTTTATTAGCCAGTCTCAGATATGGCTTTTTCTTTGCCACTCTGCCCTGAAGGCCAGCATCCCGGAGTCGCCTCTTTACTGTAGATGTTGACACTGGTGTTTTGCGGGTACTATTTAACCCCTTAAGGACCCAGCCACTTTTGGATTTTATGACAGCCTCATTTTTTAAATCTGACATGTGTCACTTTATGTGGTAATAACTCTGCAATGCTTTTACCTATCCAAGCGATTCTGAGATTGTTTTCTCGTGACATATTGTACTTTATGTTAGGGAAAAAATGTGGTCGATAAATTCAATATTTATTTGTGAAAAACACCAACATTTAGAGAAAATTTGCAAAAATTAGCATTTTTCTAAATTCAAATGTATCTGCTTGTAAGACAGATAGTTATACCACACAAAATAGCGACTAGTTAACATTTATCATATGTCTACTTTATGTTTGCATAATTTTTTGAACATCCTTTTATTTTTCTAGGACGTTACAAGGCTTAGAACTTTAGCAGCAATTTATCATATTTTCAAGAAAATTTGAAAAGGCTATTTTTTAGGCAACAGTTCAGATCTGAAGTAGCTTTGAGGGCCTTATATATTAGGAACCCCCACAAATCACCCCATTTTAGGAAGCGACATTTAGCTTCTGGATTACAGATTTTGCTGGATTCATTTTTCGGCACCATGTCTCATTTGTAAAGCTCCCAAGGTACCAGTACAGTGGTAACCCCCCAAAAGTGACTCCATTTGGGAAACTACACCCCTAGAGGAATTCAACTACGGGTGTAGTGAGCATTTTGACCCCCAGGTGTTTCATAGATTTCATTAGAATTGTGCAGTAAAAATTAAAAATTAAATTTTTTTCCACTAAGATGTAGCTTTAGGTCAAAATGTTTCATTTTCTCATCAAGTAAAGGAGAAAAAGCACTGTAATATTTGCAAAGCAACTTCTCCAGAGTACGGCAATACCCCATATGTGGTAATAAACCATTGTATGAATACACATCAGGGATCAGAAGGGAAGGAGCGCCATTTGGAGAGCAGATTTTGCTGGATTGGTTTTTCTGCACCATGTCGCTTTTGCAAAGCCCCTTGGGTACCAGTACAGTGGAAACTACCCAAAAGTGACTCCATTTGGCAAACTACACCCATTGAGGAATTCATCTATGGTTGTAGTGTGCATTTTGACCCCACAGGTGTCTCATAGATTTTATTACAAATGGGCATTGAGAATAAAAAATCTGATTATTTTCCAATAACACGAAGCATTAGTTCAAAATTTTCATTTTCTCAACAAATAAAAGAGAAAAAGCACTGTAACATTTGTAAAGCAACTTCTCCGGAGTACAGAAATACCCAACATGTGGTTATAAACTGCTATTTGGACACACAGCAACACTCTAAAGGGAAGGAGCGCCATTTAGTATTTGGAGTGGAGATTTTACAAGATTCGTTTTTTGACACCATTATTAGACAAGACAGTCTCACAGGACATATGAATGTAAGGGTGGGAAACAGAGGTAGCAACCACCCACTTTATCAAAGATAAAGACTCCAAATCATTACTATATAAACAAGAGAAACAAGAAGTCCATAGATATCAAAAGAAGTTGAAAGTAGAAAATCTTTATTACAAGTCAAAAAACATGAGAATCTAAAACAGGTCTTTATAACTGGATCACAATATGACACCATATATCACAGATAGGTAAACAATGTATAGTATACCAAGGAACACATCAACATTGCATCCCAAAACAGCAAGGTATGCAAGGTATTCAAAAGTAGAAGGTATATGTCAGGTAAAACAAACAGTAGAATTGAAGTCTACACCTAATAAGCATAAACAACGTAAATAGTATCTAAATGACCTGACATAGTCTCCATAATGTGCTTACCCATATTTCCGTAGTGTAGTGGTATGACCCAAAGGATAAGGTAGCATTGAGCTATAGTACCAGTACAGTGGTACCCCTGAAAAATTACCCCGTTTTGGAAGCTAGATCCCTCAAAGAATTGATCTAGGGGTGTATTGAGCATTTTGACCGCACAAGTGTTTTGCAAAAATGAGTAAACTATAGATGTTGCAGATTGAAAATTGCCGTTTTCCACAGATATGCCATTTCAGTGCCCAATGTGTTACATAGTTACATAGTTACATAGTTACATAGTTAGTACGGCTGAAAAAAGACACATGTCCATCAAGTTCAACCAAGGGAAGGGAAAAGGGAAGGAAAAATTTCTACACATAGGAGCTAATATTTTTTTGTTCTAGGAAATTATCTAACCCTTTTTTAAAGCCATCTACTGTCCCTGCTGTGACCAGCTCCTGCGGTAGGCTATTCCATAAATTCACAGTTCTCACTGTAAAGAAGCCTTGTCGCCTCTGCAGCTTGAACCTTTTTTTCTCCAGACGGAGGGAGTGCCCCCTTGTTTTTTGAGGGGGTTTTACAAGGAACAGGATTTCACCATATTTTTTGTATGTGCCATTAATATATTTATATAAGTTAATCATGTCCCCCCTTAGTCTTCTTTTTTCAAGGCTAAATAGGTTTAATTCTTTCAATCTTTCCTCATAACTTAAATTCTCCATGCCCCTTATTAGCTTCGTTGCTCTTCTTTGTATTTTTTCCAACTCCAGGGCATCCTTTCTATGAACTGGAGCCCAGAACTGAACTGCATATTCTAGATGAGGCCTCACTAATGCTTTGTAAAGTGGCATTATTACATCCCTGTCCCGCGAGTCCATGCCTCTTTTAATACACGACAATATCCTGCTGGCCTTTGAAGCAGCTGATTGACACTGCATGCTGTTATTGAGTTTATGATTTACAAGTACACCCAGATCCTTCTCAACAAGTGAATCCGCCAGTGTAGCGCCCCCTAGGACATATGATGCATGCAGGTTGTTGGTACCAAGATGCATAACTTTACATTTATCTACATTAAACTTCATTTGCCAAGTGGACGCCCAAACACTTAGTTTGTTTAAATCTGCCTGTAATTCATGAACATCTTCCATAGTCTGAACTATATTACATAGCTTGGTGTCATCTGCAAAAATAGAAATAGTGCTATTAATCCCTTCCTCTATATCATTAATAAATAAGTTGAATAATAGTGGTCCCAGCACTGAACCCTGGGGTACACCACTTATAACCGGGGACCATTCAGAGAAGGAATCATTGACCACAACCCTCTGGATACGGTCCTTGAGCCAATTCTCAATCCAATTACAAACTATATTTTCTAAACCTATAGTCCTTAATTTACCCATTAGGCGTCTATGGGGGACAGTGTCAAATGCCTTTGCAAAGTCTAAAAACACTAAATCCACAGCGGCCCCTCTGTCTAGACTTCTGCTCACCTCTTCATAAAAACAGATTAGGTTAGTTTGACAACTTCTGTCCTTAGTAAAACCGTGCTGGCTGTCACTTATAATGCTATTTATTGTCACATAATCCTGTATATAGTCCCTCAATAGCCCCTCAAACATTTTCCCCACGATGGATGTTAAGCTTACTGGTCTATAATTACCCGGGGAAGACCTAGAGCCCTTTTTGAAAATAGGCACCACATTTGCCCTGCGCCAGTCCCTTGGCACTATACCAGTCACTAGAGATTCTCTGAATATTATGAAAAGGGGGACAGAAATAACTGAACTAAGCTCTTTAAGAATTCTAGGGTGTAACCCATCTGGTCCCGGAGCCTTGTGCACATTTATTTTATTTAATTTAGTTTGGACCATCTCTACATTCATCCAATTCAGTATATCAACTGATATATTAACAGCACTGGCACCGGCTACATCAGCTGCTCTTTCTTCTGTTGTATATACAGAGCTAAAGAACCCATTTAGTAACTCTGCCTTCTCTTGATCCCCTGTGATCAACTCCCCATTACCATTATCTAGGGGTCCTACATGTTCAGACCTTGGCTTTTTTGCATTTATATGCTTGAAGAATTTTTTAGGATTTGTTTTACTATCCTTGGCCACCTGCCTTTCATTTTGTATTTTTGCTAATTTTATTACATTTTTACAGATTTTATTAAGCTCTTTATATTTTACAAAGGCTACAGCTGTACCCTCAGATTTGTATTTTTTAAATGCCCTTTTTTTGTCATGTATTGCCCCTTTCACAGAAGGTGTAAGCCATGTGGGGTTTAATTTGAGTCGTTTATACTTATTACCTGTAGGAATAAATTTTGCACTATAATAACTCAAAGTAGATTTGAAAATCTCCCATTTATCATTTGTTCCATTATTTGACATTAGTTCTTCCCAGTCTATATCCTGAATTGCAGCCCTCATCCTGGGGAAATTGGCTTTCTTAAAATTAAATGTTTTTGCCCTCCCAGCCTGCGTTTGTTTTTTACAGTATAGGTAAAATGTAACTATATTATGATCACTGTTACCGAGGTTTTCACGAACATTGACATTCCCAACAAGATCTGCATTATTAGAAATGACCAGATCCAACAGAGCTTCACCTCTAGTCGGGTCTTCCACAAACTGGCCCATAAAATTTTCCTGCAACAGGTTGAGGAAATGTCTCCCCTTTGCAGTTGAAGCCGAACCATGACACCAATTAATATCCCGGAAATTAAAATCTCCCATTATCACTACAGTACCCGCCTGTGCAGCCCGCTCCATCTGTTTATATATCTGACCTTCCATCTCCTCAGTTATATTGGGGGGTCTATAGATTAGCTTGTACCACTGTAGACACTCATCCCATAAATTGTTAAGCGGGTTCTCCAGAATACAGTAGTTCCCCATATGTGGTCATAAATTTCCATTTGGGTACACTGCCAGGCTCAGTTGGACCACCATTTGGCTTTTGAAGCGCAGATTTTGCTTGGTGTATTAGTGGTATTTCAGCTTATAATGTGGGGGCATATGTGAGCTGGGCGGAGTACATCAGGGTATATGTAAGCTGGGCAGAGTACATCAGGGCATATGTAAGTTGGGCGGAGTGCATCAGGTCATAATAGGATGATGTAATAATGGGGAGAATGAATAATCCATGGATTGGTGTGGTACGCTTTGAACCAATCCTTTATGCACAATCATTAATCGAACCCACAAATGTAATGCTCCAGATTCTCAACTTGCTCAAAGGAAGGTCAGTTTTATACCTCCTCTAAACAGAAAAACTGTTTACAGCGGTGCTAAAATAATTGCACAAGGGTTTTCAGGTGTTTTCTAATCATCCATTAGCCTTCTAACACAGTTAGCAAATACAATGTACCATTAGAACACTGGAGTGATGGTTGCTGGAAATGGGCCTCTATACACCTATGTAGATATTGCATTAAAAACCAGACGTTTGCAGCTAGAATAGTCATTTAGCACATTAACAATGTATAGAGTGTATTTCTGATTAATTTAATGTTATCTTCATTGAAAAAAACTGTGCTTTTCTTGCAAAAATAAGGAAATTTCTAAGTGACCCTAAACTTTTGAAAGGTAGTGTATACAGCACCAGAACAAAGCTCAGTACATATATACAGCATAGGAACCATCTCAGTACATATATACACAAGACCAGAACCAAGCTTAGTACACATATACAGCACCAGAACAAAACCCAATACATATATACAGTACCAGAACCAAGCTCATACATATATACAGCAGCAGAACCAAGCTCAGTACATAAATACACAGCCAGAACAAAACTCAGTACATATATACAGTATCAGAACAAATCTCATACATATATACAGTACCAGAACAAAGCTCAATACATATATACAGCACCAGAATAAAGTTCAGTACATAAATACAGCACCAGAATCAAGCTCTGTGCATAAATACAACACCAGAACAAAGCTCAGTACATATATACATCCCCATAACCAAGCTCTGTACATATATATACAGCACAGAACAAAGCTCAGTACATATATACAGTACCAGAACCAAGCTGAGTACATTAATACAACAGCTGAACAAAGTCCACCACATATATACAGCACTAGAACAAAGCTCAGTACATATATACAACACAGAACCAAGCTCAGTACATATATACAGCACCAGAACAAAACTCAGTATATATATTATATATGCAGTACCAGAACAAAGCTCATACATATACACAGCAGCAGAACAATGCTCAGTAGATAAATACAGCACCATAACAAAGCTCAGCACATATATACATCCCCAGAACCAAGCTCTGTACATATATATACATCCCCAGAACCAAGCTCTGTACAAATATATACATCCCCACAAGAAAGTTCTTTACATATATACATACCCAGAACCAAGCTCAGTACATATAAACAGCACCAGAACATCACTCAGTATATATATACAGTACCAGAACCAAGCTTATACATATACACAGCACCAGAACACAGCTCAGTACATATATACAACACCAGAACAAAGCTCAGTACATAAATACAACACCAGAACAGAGCTCAGTACATATATATAGTATCAGCATAAATACAGCTCAGTACAGAGATCATTTGCAAATTCAGTTTAACCCCTGCCGTATAGGTTTGAATGGCATAAAACTACAGCTCCCAGCATGGCCCGAACAATGGTAAGGATATGCTGGGAATTCTAGCCATTCTTTTTCTCTTTTCTCCTTCCGGTCAAGACCTCTATGATGACTTCTTCCGGCCATGGCCAATTTCTGCAGTTTGCCGCTCAAATGTCTTCTGCTTCTCACTTTTCAAACATTTCCGCACCAATAAAGATAAAATTCTCATGGTGCCACACACTACGCCCCTAAATATAATGCCACCATACACTGCATCTCTAATTATAATAGCGACATACACTGTGTGTGTCCCCCCCATATGCACACAGTGCCCCCTGTAGATATACAACCTATAAATAACAGAAGGTAGTAACAAACCAATGTGATATGGGTACTATGTACTACTTCAATATACAACTAATCTCTATAACCATAGTTCCAAAAATCAAATGATAACAAAATGAGAATATAAGTATCTTTATTAATAATCCATTAAAAACAAGAACAGCTGTACACAGACAATTAAAATCAACAGAGTGGTAGGACAATGGGGGACATATACAGACACAAATTTAAAAATAGATATATATCCCAAATATAGTACAAAAAAAGAAGAGTAGGATTTAGGCTATACACATGTATGTTATAATACTCCAAAATTGATCAACACTCACAAATGTGTAAATTTTTAGGTAGGTCACTAAATGATAAATTAGCGCCAAATTTCCCACACAACGGTGATACGTCCAAATAATGTACATACTAACTATAGTTTGAAACTCCTAACTATATAAGGCTTCTTTCACACTAGCGTTACTATAAGTTTACCTCTCTTCCATCCGAGGAAGAGAGGATCAAAACATTAAACGGAAAGCAACGGTTCCGTTAGACTTACTATTGACTTCAATGGTAATTCTTTTGTTTCAGTTGCTTTCCGTTTGTCTCCGTTCGCTAGGTTTCCATTTTTTTCACGGAAACAAAAGTTCTGGAGACTGCTCATACACATACAGTACATACATACATTTACACTATACACATACATACATTACAGACTACACATACTATAAATTATACATGTACAGTACATACATTACAGACTACCCATACATTATACACATACAGTACATACATTACAGACTACACATACAGTAAATATACACTATACACATACAGTACATACATTACACACACTTACCTTTTGTGCAGGCTGCTGCCTATATGGATCCTCTCTTGCTGTGATGGGAGACTCCAGAGAAAACCACTAGCAAGCGTTGGTGAGTCCTTCATGGCAGGATTTCCCTTCAGTTGCAGAGCAGACAACCCTCCCACCTCTCTCTCCATCCCGACACTGAGCAGAATCGTATTACAATAGCGACAGGAGAGTGGAGAGCAGGGGGGGGGGGGTCAGGGAGGGGGTCAGAAGGGGTTATTAAGGTGACACAGTAGAAATGCTCTTAAGGAGGCAGCACATCTTGCAGCTGCTAAGTGGAGGGAACCTCGGCCAGCAGCTCTGTAATGCCGCCCCCCCCTACTGAGACTCTGCAGGGCGCTGCCTGAGGCCGGAGGCTCAACTCGCCTCATGGTAGATGCGACCCTGGGTAAGTGTTAGATAATGTGGCATTGTTTAGGTGTACAGTAGGGCTGCATTGTTTACATGTACAGTATGACAGCGTTGTTTAGTATGCAGTAGGGCTGCATTGTTTTCAGTCGGGCAGATTTGTTTTGGTGCACTGTTATATTGTTATCCATGCACTTTTATATAGGAGCACTAATTGTGTATAGAAAGTATCTGTGCACAATGCATGTTTCCAGAAAATTTTGTTGACAGGGCATACAGCAAAAACACGCACCTCAACCATCAAGTAGCACTGTATTTACATGTGAAAGTTTCTGCATGCAACAAGCGCTGAAATTAATTTTAACAAATATTTTTTAAACATGTAACCCACACCATCAACACAAGGAGAAACACAAAATTTGAACACAGAGACACCTAATCACATAGTCATGGTGAGGCGTACGTTTGCTCTTTCAGTCAGGGTCGGCAATATGATGTTAATATACGAAAAAATAATATAACCAATGCTACCACCATACAGTGACCATATAATTGTCAGATACCATTTTTACATAGGAGTTTGCTGAGTATCATCACGCTGTGGACCATACATGAAAATCCAGTACTAATTCAAAGTAGTTACAGGCAGATTCCATAAATATTAAATCAAGTGACTCACAGGTGACGTCTTCTCTGGTTGTACCAAAGGTTTAGAAGTATGGGCAGCACAGCAGAACAGCAAAGCCTCCAAGACAAATGGGCGCCAGCCTCCAGGAACCGGACTTGAAGATGCCACAGTGTTCAGGCAAGAACAAGAGAAAGAATCAGCACTCCAAGTTGAAAATATCAAATAGATGGATTTATTCTCCCAAATGTGCAATGAAGTTGTGCAATGTTTCAGCTGCTCAATGCAACCTTTGTCAAGCTATCTCTGTTTAGATTAATTTGCTTTCTTCTCCATCAAGCCCAGACTGCAAGATCAACTTTTCCTGAAGACTACAGAGTTTTCTGCCCAGGCATCTGTGGCCCCTTACTTCTGCAGCCCATTCCCAAACTCTATAGCAGCACAAATTCAGACCCTAAATTAAATCAGACCCCTAAATTAATTTAGACCCCATACCAAACCCCTAAATCAGACCCCAGACAACACCCCTAAATAATTTCTTGTCTCAGACCAGACTCCCTAAATGTATTCAGACCTCGAAAATTAATCATACCTAAGACCAGACTCTTTCATTTATTCAGACCCCAGACCTCTAAATAAATTCAAAACTCAGACAATACCCCTAAATTAATCAGACCCCAAATTAGATTCTAAAATGAATCAGGTCCGATACTCATGTCTATGTGCACATGTAGATAAGAGACACAAAACACGGCGCCACATAGAGTAGATTACCAATGGTAAAAGGATGTAAAATCCCGAAGTCCAATTAGGTGCTCACCTAGAAACAAAGGACAACGAACGATGGAGAGAAAGGTTGCTGCTGCTGCCAGGACTCGGTGCCGGTGTTCCAAGGAAGACCGCAAATGTAATGCTGATATACAGAAAAAGATAGAGTCTCCAAGGCGCTGCTGCACGGGGAAGCAATAAGCAAGCAAAGTATCAGGTAAAGGTGGTTTATTAGAAACAAGGCTACGCGTTTCAATGCCGCACCGGCATCTTCATCAGGCCATAAAAGAAATAAAACATCTGCACAGTTTAAATACACACTGACCAATTAAAAAACCCGCCAATGCGGCTGGGGTCAAAGTTCTCAGATGACGTCACAAATGAGAAAAAAAAAAATGTGACAGTTCACACGAGGCAATAGATAGAAAAACAGCATTCAGGACCATGGACAGCAGTAGTATCAAACATACGCAACTGTATAGATGGAGCGCACATTGCCAACAGGGTAAAAATGGTACATAGGGTATAAAAATGCGAAATTGCAGAAGGGATAATCAATGATAAAATGCACAAAATGTTGAAATAAAAATAATAAATGACACATATAAAAGGAAAACATCCAATTCTACAGTAAACACATATAAATATATAAATGTGCCGCGATAAGGTTACTAGGAGAGAAATAAGCACATCCAAATGGATGTTTGAAAGATAACATCCACATGGATGTTGAAAAGAGTATAATAAATGATGTTAAGAGAAGGAAATAAATAAATAAGAGACAGCGCATTTGTAAATGGAAAGACGGGCATAGACAAACGTAATGGGCAATGATATAAATAGCGATGTTCTTTTGATGAGAAACTATACAATTATGAGATACAATTATATGATAATGTACAATTATGGAATACAATGATGTAGATGCAGCACAAAAAATAATAAATCAACAGATAATAGACATAAAAAAACGGGGTAAAAGGGACCAAGTTACATGAACAACAATATATAGATAAATCATCAGGGGGCTAATGATAAATAAATAGATGAACACCAATATATAGATAAATCATCAGGAAGCTAGGTAAGCAAAAAATAAAAAATAAATGTAAGGGAGTGATTGGAAAAATAGGGTAGCATGTAAATGAAGAGCAGGACGGGAATATCACTAATACTCTTTATTTGATAGCGGAAAAATGACGCTACATAGAAAAGACCTGAAATTATGAGGCAAACGAATTTAAGGGAGTACATGAAACTAGGAAGTGCAAAGCACTCACAGATGTTAGGAAAAAACGGACTCAAACGAACGGGAAGAGGGATTAAAGATGAATGGATGGAAAAAAAGTTGATAAATGAACTGTTAGTAAATGATATTTAATCAAGGGAAGATTCAGTTAGATCATTTAGACCATATGGTTGTAGAGTCCTGAGTTTAAAGATCCAATAGTTTTCGCGTTGCTTGAGTTTATTAAACCTATTTGTAGTGTTTAATGAGATTAGTTCAATGGGTGTGACCTTTATTTCATTAAAATGATTGTTATGTGTGGAGGCGAAATGGCGTGAAACACTATGTTTCATAAAACCAGAGGTAACATTGAACCTGTGACTATTTATTCTGGTTCGTAGGCACTGAGTAGTGCGGCCTATATATTGTAAACGACAAGGGCATTCAAGCATATAAACTATATATGAACTCCCACAATTGAGGAAATTATTAATCTTAAAAGATTCATCGGTCACTGTTGATGTATATTTAGTGGCTCTATGAGTAATCACAGTACAGCACATACAGCGTTGATGGCCACATTTGAAAGAGCCTAATAATTTAGGGAGCAGAGTGGTGCTAATAGTCGGTGGATTGCTTAGTCTACTTGGGGCCAAAATATTTTTTAGAGATTTAGAACGTCTGAACGTGACTACGGGTTTGATGGGCAATTCATTCTTAAGATAGGGATCATTAGTTAAAATATGCCAATGACTCTCTAGGATTTCCCTAATTTTCTTATTACCACTATTGAATGTGGTGATAAAATTATTACTAAAATTTTGGGCAGTCTTATTGACTACTTTTTCCTCAATACAGGATGCTTGGGTTAATAAGGCAGCTTTACGTCTAGCTCCTTTGATGAGGTTGGTAGGAAAATTCTTCTGTTTAAACCTTCTTTCTAAAACATTACATTCCCTATTAAAATCTAAGTTGGTGGTACAATTTTTTCTAATCCTCCTAAACTGACCGAACGGAACATTCTTTATCCATGGCGGATAATGAGCACTATTAAAATTAAGGTAGCTATTGACGTCTACCGTTTTAAAATGGGTTTTCGTATTAAATTTATTGGAGGCAATATCAAAAGAAATATTTAAGTCAAGAAAATCAATGGACGTGGCTGAAAAAGTATGTGTGAAAGAAAGCCCATATGTGTTCTGGTTAAGGAAATTAATAAAGGATGCAGCTTCAGATTCATTACCTGTCCAAATGAAGAGAAGATCGTCAATATAACGTTTATACCATAAAATATTATTTTTGAAGCGATGATCCTGGTGTATATAAAGATCTTCAAAGTTACCCATATAGAGGTTGGCATAAGATGGTGCGAACCTGGAACCCATAGCACACCCCTTTATTTGGTTATAAAATTTTTTATCAAAGCTAAATGAATTATGGTGGAGAATAAAATGAACGTATTTGGTAATAAAATCAATCTGAACAGAGGGCATATTGGTTTTGGTGTTTAGAGTAGCTTCAATGACTTCAAGGCCTTTGGAGTGGGGGATATTACTGTATAAAGCAGTGACATCTGATGTGGCCATCAACGCTGTATGTGCTGTACTGTGATTACTCATAGAGCCACTAAATATACATCAACAGTGACCGATGAATCTTTTAAGATTAATAATTTCCTCAATTGTGGGAGTTCATATATAGTTTATATGCTTGAATGCCCTTGTCGTTTACAATATATAGGCCGCACTACTCAGTGCCTACGAACCAGAATAAATAGTCACAGGTTCAATGTTACCTCTGGTTTTATGAAACATAGTGTTTCACGCCATTTCGCCTCCACACATAACAATCATTTTAATGAAATAAAGGTCACACCCATTGAACTAATCTCATTAAACACTACAAATAGGTTTAATAAACTCAAGCAACGCGAAAACTATTGGATCTTTAAACTCAGGACTCTACAACCATATGGTCTAAATGATCTAACTGAATCTTCCCTTGATTAAATATCATTTACTAACAGTTCATTTATCAACTTTTTTTCCATCCATTCATCTTTAATCCCTCTTCCCGTTCGTTTGAGTCCGTTTTTTCCTAACATCTGTGAGTGCTTTGCACTTCCTAGTTTCATGTACTCCCTTAAATTCGTTTGCCTCATAATTTCAGGTCTTTTCTATGTAGCGTCATTTTTCCGCTATCAAATAAAGAGTATTAGTGATATTCCCGTCCTGCTCTTCATTTACATGCTACCCTATTTTTCCAATCACTCCCTTACATTTATTTTTTATTTTTTGCTTACCTAGCTTCCTGATGATTTATCTATATATTGGTGTTCATCTATTTATTTATCATTAGCCCCCTGATGATTTATCTATATATTGTTGTTCATGTAACTTGGTCCCTTTTACCCCGTTTTTTTATGTCTATTATCTGTTGATTTATTATTTTTTGTGCTGCATCTACATCATTGTATTCCATAATTGTACATTATCATATAATTGTATCTCATAATTGTATAGTTTCTCATCAAAAGAACATCGCTATTTATATCATTGCCCATTACGTTTGTCTATGCCCGTCTTTCCATTTACAAATGCGCTGTCTCTTATTTATTTATTTCCTTCTCTTAACATCATTTATTATACTCTTTTCAACATCCATGTGGATGTTATCTTTCAAACATCCATTTGGATGTGCTTATTTCTCTCCTAGTAACCTTATCGCGGCACATTTATATATTTATATGTGTTTACTGTAGAATTGGATGTTTTCCTTTTATATGTGTCATTTATTATTTTTATTTCAACATTTTGTGCATTTTATCATTGATTATCCCTTCTGCAATTTCGCATTTTTATACCCTATGTACCATTTTTACCCTGTTGGCAATGTGCGCTCCATCTATACAGTTGCGTATGTTTGATACTACTGCTGTCCATGGTCCTGAATGCTGTTTTTCTATCTATTGCCTCGTGTGAACTGTCACATTTTTTTTTTCTCATTTGTGACGTCATCTGAGAACTTTGACCCCAGCCGCATTGGCGGGTTTTTTAATTGGTCAGTGTGTATTTAAACTGTGCAGATGTTTTATTTCTTTTATGGCCTGATGAAGATGCCGGTGCGGCATTGAAACGCGTAGCCTTGTTTCTAATAAACCACCTTTACCTGATACTTTGCTTGCTTATTGCTTCCCCGTGCAGCAGCGCCTTGGAGACTCTATCTTTTTCTGTATATGTGCACATGTATATGCATGGCTATGAACCCCCTTTGACCAAATCCTGTGTATTCCCTTTTCCCTATCTGTATATGTGGTCTCATTTTACTATTTAACTATTAAATTATGGCCTCAGGGATAAAGCTTCTTTCCACTGTCTGGAATGCCAAATGCTGTTATGTCATTTTTGAGATAGAGAATACAAGGTTTTTTTAAAACAATATTTAAACTTGAATTCTTTCAGCATAGCAATATTAAAAATCAAAAGGTCATTTCAGAAATGTACACAGGAAATTTTATTACTCATAGGGCACATACTAATTACATAAGGTCCAAGGGAAGGATGAAAAGGTAAAATGCCTTCTTAAAACAGGTTATCAAACTTTAATTCACTTTTAAAGTTCTTTCCATTGTACTGTCATCAGTTTTCAACTGATTACGAAAAAAATATGAATATAAAAAGCATTACCAGTGTATTTTACAAACACTTTAACCCTTTAATTAGAAACAAGGAATGTAGAAACAAATAGTCTTTAATGTTACAGTACATACCTACCAATAAATCTTTTTCCAAATGGGCACCATTTGAGCTGAGGATTAACAATGAATCATTCTCGCTGTTAAAATTGGGAGGTTGTGAGATCATGGGTGACATAAGGGACGGGCAATAGTTATAATGCACCTCCATAGCAAATCCGATGTCATCCCGCCACATGCATGCCTACTCAAAGTTATATAAACTTGCTCGGGACAAATACGCCATTGGTGGATGAGCACTGGAAGGGAAGATAAGGTGAAATACATTGCTCATCTATATAAATTTGGCGTCCCTGAGCCAGTCAACCCATTTTCTTTTTAAGCAGAAGCATAGGGTATTTATTTTGAAATAGTATCCATTGCTGGATAACAGGGGCCATTTTCACTGGAGAAATAAAGGATATTCTATTTTGACCTTATCCTGTACCCCCTTGAATATGGCAAAAACATTTTAATTTTACTTGTGGCTGTTCCTTTGGTTTGAATTTTTTTGTTACTCTTGATTTTTAGATTAGTCTCATTATCTTTGTCACATTTCTAATTGTCATTTTCTTAAAGGGTTATTCCCAAGTTGAGTAATTTTTTTTTAATACATCCTAAACATAAATAAAAATATAAATATATTGCTCTAAAAAAAAAAAAATAATCATTACCTAACTCCCTTTGTCCTCAACTAGATAATGCAGCAAAGGCTGGTTATATTTTCTAAAAGGGGGCGTGAGTGGCTTGATGTAAATCAAGCCGCTCTGCTCTGTTAGTGCGCGCTCCCGACGTCGTTAGATGCTACCCCCCTTCCCTTCCCTGTGGCTAACTCCATTGGGACTCCTATGAGTGTAGTTTACAACACAACAATCTAGCCAGGAATTCCTGTCCTGGAGGATCCCCCGACTGTAGGGTCCGTGGTGTAAGCTGCACATAAATCAACTGTACGAGACAGCGTCCTGCTCTGTCTCCTGTGCTCCTGTCGGCAGTACAGCTGCCCGTACTGACACACTGATACAGGGCTGGCTTCCTTACAGCAGATGAGAGCACAGAAGACCGAGCAGGACGCTGTCTCATACAGCTGATTTATGTGCAGCTTACACCACGGACAGCGGCCAGTCCATGCTGCATAAGTATGTAACACACAATGTTACATACCAGTCCTGATAAGGGCTCAGCGTAGCTGGCCTTTAGTGATGTGCCGACTGCAGGATGGCACCAGGGCTACTGCGCATGCCTGCGGCCGCCCTATAGACTTGAATAGAACCCCAGAGGTGGTCGGGCAGGGATCTACTGCGTATGCTCTAGCATGCTCGTTCCCGAGATCCCGGCCACCCTTGCAAAATAAAAATGTAGAACAGCGCAGGCGCGGTCACCGCTAGAGGAAAGCCGTGGTGGTCGGATCCAAAGGCAACGAGCAATAAACAAAGAGGGGCTGTCAGTAAGATAGAGCTAGAATATCTCGCAAAGTACAGCATTTACAAAAAAGAAGGTATTTACAAAAATTCCTAACTTTAGGTTGTTAATCTTTATAGCTATGTTTGTCAAGATGGGAACACCCCTTTAAGTCTAAGTCATTTGCTTAATGCCCTTTCTAATTGTTGATTAAAGTTTATTTCATGTGATCTACATTGCCTTGCTTTTGACATTCTCATTTGACATTGGACATCTTGGATGCTGTATTTTGGAGAGTTTTTTTAATTGCCCCCAAAAATATGTAGAAATCCAGCACTTGTATAAATTGTTTTTAATAGCACTGCTGTGACCAAGAATCATAGTTCGAAACACATAAATGGGAGTAAACACGTTACACATGGACTTTTATTGCAAGATGATTTAAAGGGGTGACCAGTCTACAATTACATATTTTTAAACAGTGTCTTGATTCATAACAAGACACTTACTAATGTAATGTCTTCAGCCATTCAGCCTTCTTCGTCAGTTCTGGCAAGCCATGTCCCCATGCAAATATCTGTTCTCCTCCGCCGTCACGCCGCCCACATCCATAGCAGCGTGCGACATGGAGAGGCAGAAGACATGCTGAACGAGCCAGAACTTCCGGCCCCTCTTCTGCGCTTGCGCTGTTTTCCAACTACAGGAACAGTGCAAGCGCAATGGACACTCATTGCAGCCACGTCCTTTCAAGTTCATGCGTGTGCAATCTTCCTGCCAGCTCAGGAAGATCGCACACGTTGTGACAAGACAAGAATGTAGGTATTTTCTATATTTATTTTTTTAAATAAAAATTTCAGTTTATATATCTCAGTATATATATATATATATATATATATATATATATATATATATATATATATATATATATATATATGTATATATATATATATATATATATTGTGAGGGTTTAGCATCAGGAGAGGTTAGTACAGCGGTTTCTTTGTAGCCAGAGACAGGGACACCGTGCATTAAAAGTCATAACAGGGCTTTGCCTGTGTTTTTATTCTTGTCAAAGAAACAGCCTCTTGTACAACAAGGCAAAATACAAAATAAATCCTGCTCGTCTGAGCACTAACTAAACAAGATATTATCTAACTATACCAAGTGCCTTCCTACCAGGCACTGGACACAAAGTAACACAGGTCTTTACTCACATAGAATACAGGCTACTCCAGACTTAGTAGTCTCCAGTCTGAGTCAGGGGTGAGACTCACACACACTGTGTCTGCACCTTTTTATACACAGGCTACAGGTGCAGCTAATTGAGCAGCAGCCTTGTCCTACAGAGATGGACTAGGGATTGGGGAACCCGCCCTGCTCTTCTCCAATCAATCTCCAGGCCCTTTTTCCGGCTTTTCCTTAAGCCGAGTTTGGAAAGCTAGAGCTTTCTATTGCAAGAACTACTCATTCCCTGGAGCCTAGGATACATATGACAGGATTCTAGGGGAAATGTACCTTCCCTCAATGACTTTACCTGTCACTGTCTCACATACCCTCTTCCTCTGTTCGAGCCCGTGGGATCGGACACATTTAGCTACAAGGCAGTGTGTCCTAGACAAAGCATCAGCATTGCCCTGCAGTTTTCCTGCTCTGTGTTCCACAGTATATTTGAAGTTTTGCAAAGTAAGAAACCACCGTGTAACTCTTGCATTTCTCTCTTTAGCTTGACACATCCACGTAAGAGGAGAGTGGTCTGTAACCAACCTAAACCGACGACCCAATAAATAATATCTCAGGGACTCAAGTGCCCACTTAATTGCCAAGCACTCCCGTTCAACTATGCTATAGTTTTTCTCAGCCGGGGTAAGTTTTCTGCTCAAATAGGTCACAGGATGTTCCTCACCACCCACCTCTTGTGACAGAACTGCTCCGAGCCCCACATTAGAAGCATCAGTTTGGACAACAAACTCCTTTTTGAAGTCAGGAGTGACTAAGACTGGTTGGTTACACAGGGCCAGTTTCAACTCTTGAAAGGCGCTTTCAGCCTTCGTGTCCCACTTGACCATGACAGACTTACTTCCCTTGGTAAGATCTGTCAGGGGCGCTGCTGTGCTGGCAAAGTTTGGAATGAACCTGCGGTAATAACCTACAATTCCTAGAAAAGCTCTGACCTGCTTTTCAGTTGAGGGCTGGGGCCAGTTTTGGATAGCCTCAACTTTGTTAACCTGTGGCTTTATCACCCTTCTCCCAATTATGTACCCCAGATACCGTGCTTCCTCCAAGCCTAAGGAACATTTCTTTAAGTTTGCTGTTAACCCCGCGGCTCTGAGGGAGTTTATTACTGCTTGTACTTTTGGTAAGTGGCTTTCCCAGTCATCACTAAAGATTATAATGTCGTCCAGATATGCCGAAGCATACCGACGATGGGGTTTGAGGACTATGTCCATTAACCTTTGAAAGGTCGCTGGAGCCCCATGTAGCCCAAATGGTAAGCAAATATATTGAAACAGACCATCCGGGGTGATGAACGCAGTTTTCTCTTTGGCGCCCTCTGTGAGGGGTACTTGCCAATAGCCTTTGGTTAAATCAAGTGTTGAAAAATACCTTGAATGGCCCAGTCTCTCTATTAACTCGTCAACTCTTGGCATTGGGTATGCGTCAAACTTTGACATCTCATTTAACTTGCGGAAGTCGTTACAGAAACGCAATGACCCATCTGGTTCCGGAATCAATACAACGGGACTTGACCATTCACTTTTTGACTCTTCAATAATCCCAAGGTCTAGCATTTTCTTGACCTCCTCAGATATGGCTTGTCTACGAGCTTCAGGGACTCTGTAGGGTTTCAAGTGGACCCAAACCTGAGGCTCGGTCACAATGTCATGTTTTATTATACTGGTCTGTCCTGGCAGTTCTGAAAACACGTCTGTGTTTTTCTGCACAAACTCTTTTGTCTCCTGTTTCTGTGGCTTTGCGAGGGATTCTGACACATACACATCTGGGTTAGGACTATAGGGGGTCCTTACTGCCACGAGGGTCTCTTTTTCTTTCCATGGCTTAATTAAGTTTACATGGTATAACTCCACTGTCTTCCTTTTACCTGGTTGGTAAACTTTATAATTTACATCCCCCACATTTTCAATTATCTCATACGGCCCTTGCCATCTAGCAAGAAATTTGCTTTCTACGGTTGGCGCTAAGACCAACACTCGATCACCAGAGTTAAAATTTCTAGTTCGGTTATACACCCTGCTCTAAGCATCCTGAGCTTGCTCCAAGTGTTCCTTAACTATCGGCATGACCGCAGCGATTCGGTCTTGCATCAACGTGACATGCTCAATTACACTCCTATAAGGTGTGGACTCTTGCTCCCAGGTTTCCTTGGCTATGTCCAGGAGACCACGGGGTTGTCTGCCGTATGCAAGTTCGAAAGGAGAAAACCCTGTGGATGATTGAGGAACTTCACGTACAGCAAACATCAAATAGGGCAGAAGACAGTCCCAATCCTTCCCATCCTTACTAACCACCCTCCTCAACATGCCTTTTAATGTCTTATTGAATCTTTCGACAAGACCATCAGTTTGAGGGTGATATATAGAGGTACGCAGGTGTTTAATTTTCAGCAGTTTACATAATTCCTTGGTGATTTTGGACATAAAGGGAGTTCCCTGATCGGTAAGGATTTCCTTAGGTAAACCAGTACGGGAAAACATGTAAAACAACTCTCTTGCAATGGCTTTTGAAGAGGAATTTCGCAAAGGGACTGCCTCAGGGTAGCGTGTAGCATAGTCCAACACCACTAGGATATATTGATGTCCTCTAGAGGATTTGACTAAAGGGCCGACCAGATCCATGGCAATTCTTTCAAAAGGGATCCCAATGATAGGCAAAGGCACCAGCGGACTCCTAAAATGTGGCATAGGAGCCGTTATGTGACACTCCGTGCAGGACTCGCAATACCTCTGAACTTCCGTATATACCCCCGGCCAGAAGAATCGTTGTAAGATACGCTCTCTGGTCTTTTCGCAACCTAGATGTCCACCCAGCACGTGTTTATGAGCCAGGTCCAACACCGTTCTACGATACGGTTGGGGTATAACCAGCTGTTCAACAACCTCCCCACGTACGTTATCTATCCGATACAGCAAATCCTGGTTAACCGCCATGTGTGGAAACACCTTATCAGCCCCTGGATGTTGAGGCACTCCATTTAATACCTTAGTATTTTCCCTGGCTTTTACCAATGTGGGATCGCTAAGTTGAGCGGTCCCAAAATTGTTACGTGATACATTTAACTCTGGTATCTCAGAAATTTCCTCCTGCTCATCTGTTTCACCAGCAAAAACAGCCAGAGGAAATTTATCAGGCTCAGTGGTCACCCCTACTGCTGGCACCTCAGCATCTTCGTTAAAGGGTTCTGGGCTAATCACAGCGCACACATTAATACCATCATTAACATTTACAGTGGAGGTTACATCTTTCTTCCTCCACAAGTCCCAGAACACTGGGAAGTCTCTCCCCAGGATCACACTGTGCATCAGGGACTTGACCACACCCACTTCATGGCAAGCGGTTCTACAGGAAGTCTCTAGAGTGACCAAAGTGGTGGGGTATTCTTTAGTGTCCCCATGTATGCACAGGACCCCTATACTATGTCCGCTGAATGTTCCAGGGTCTATCAGGCTGGCATGCACCAGGGTAACCAGACTCCCAGAATCCAGCAAGGCACTCACAGTACACCCTTCCACTTTTATGACACACATTTGTTGCTCAGTCTCGTAAACAGTCTCAGCAGAACAAACAGGATGTGCAAACAAGGATATTCGCCTTGCTGCATCACACTCCATTGGCTCAGTAGTTAGGGGACAATTGGCAGCAATATGCCCAGGTCCATAACACCGCCAGCACTGTATGCGGCCCCGGTCCCCAACTTGAGACCCTGGTCTGGCCTTCAGTGTCTCTCTGGGATTTCTTCCCTCCGTCTGCTCCCCTTCTGAGCCACCTCCCTTAAAGACATTTCTCACCCCTCTAGTAAATGTAACAGTCTTACCGGGTGCTCCGCACGATTTGCTGTTCCTGGGGTTAGAACATCCAGGCGGTACTTCTTGGAGTAGATCCTGAGTAGCTCTGTACATTTCAATCATGTTCACCAGCTGTTCCACATCTGTAGGATCTCCTTGACTGACCCAACACTGAACCTTCGGTGGTAAGGAGCGGATGTAATTGTCAAGCGCCACTCTCTCCACGGTTGATTCCCCTGGCTGTAGCCATTTCCTTGCAAGATGGACAAGATCATACATTGGTGATCGCGCAGGTAGGTGTTCCACGAAAGTCCAGTTGTGCACCCGTCGAGCACGCACATTCATATTAACACCCAGACGGGCAAGGATCTCACCCTTCAGCTTGGAGTAATCCTTAGCATCCTGCTCATTGAGATCAAAGTACGCCTTTTGCGGCTCTCCGGTTAGGAAAGGTGCCACCACTGCTGCCCACTGATCTGAAGGTAACTTCTCTCGTTCTGCCACTCGCTCAAACACCATGAGATAGGCCTCAACGTCGTCGTTGGATGTCATCTTCTGCAGAGATGTCTGTACCGCAGCACGAGTGGTTTGGCGCAAACCATGAGGCCCCGCTGACCTCTCCACTGAGGCCTGAATTTGGTCTTGCAAATAGCGATTAATTTGCTGCTGTTCTTTTAAGGCCAGTCTGTGGGCTTCACCCAGCAGAATATTGGTTTCAACCTGTGCACGCATGGCTTCCTCATGCACCATTCGCTGAGTCGCGCTGGCTTCTTGCAGAGCTGTGCTTATCTTCCCCTGGTTGATATTAGCCTGAATCAGCTGTTTAAGTATTTCATCCATTTTAACAGTCTCTTTTAGCCCTGTTGCCACCTTCACCCAAGACATACACTTCCAAGCACTCTCGGGGAGAAAAAATTGTGTTGTTGCCCCTAGCAACGATTTTCCACTTGGAGCAGCAAAAGTCCTTTTAAATAGGTGTATGTCTCTTTAAGACCGTGCCCGCATCGGCCACCATATGTGAGGGTTTAGCATCAGGAGAGGTTGGTACAGCGGTTTCTTTGTAGCCAGAGACAGGGACACCGTGCATTAAAAGTCATAACAGGGCTTTGCCTGTGTTTTTATTCTTGTCAAAGAAACAGCCTCTTGTACAACAAGGCAATATACAAAATAAATCCTGCTCGTCTGAGCACTAACTAAACAAGATATTATCTAACTATACCGAGTGCCTTCCTACCAGGCACTGGACACAAAGTAACACAGGTCTTTACTCACATAGAATACAGGCTACTCCAGCTTTAGTAGTCTCTGGTCTGAGTCAGGGGTGAGACTCACACACACTGTGTCTGCACCTTTTTATACACAGGCTACAGGTGCAGCTAATTGAGCAGCAGCCTTGTCCTACAGAGATGGACTAGGGATTGGGGAACCCGCCCTGCTCTTCTCCAATCCAACTCCAGGCCTTTTTTCCGGCTTTTCCTTAAGCCGAGATTGGAAAGCTAGAGCTTTCTATTGCAAGAACTACTCATTCCCTGGAGCCTAGGATACATATGACAGGATTCTAGGGGAAATGTACCTTCCCTCAATGACTTTACCTGTCACTGTCTCACATACCCTCTTCCTCTGTTCGAGCCCGTGGGATCGGACACATTTAGCTACAAGGCAGTGTGTCCTAGTCAAAGCGTCAGCATTGCCCTGCAGTTTTCCTGCTCTGTGTTCCACAGTATATTTGAAGTTCTGCAAAGTAAGAAACCACCGTGTAACTCTTGCATTTCTCTCTTTAGCTTGACACATCCACGTAAGAGGAGAGTGGTCTGTAACCAACCTAAACCGACGACCCAATAAATAATATCTCAGGGACTCAAGTGCCCACTTAATTGCCAAGCACTCCCGTTCAACTATGCTATAGTTTTTCTCAGCCGGGGTAAGTTTTCTGCTCAAATAGGTCACAGGATGTTCCTCACCACCCACCTCTTGTGACAGAACTGCTCCCCTCAATGACTTTACCTGTCACTGTCTCACAATATATATATATATATATATATATATATATATACACTACCGTTCAAAAGTTTAGGGTCACTTCGAAATTTCCTTACTTTTGCAAGAAAAGCACAGTTTTTTTTCCAATGAAGATAACATTAAACTCTATACATTGTTAATGTGCTAAATGACTATTCTAGCTGCAAATGTCTGGTTTTTAATGCAATATCTACATAGGTGTATAGAGGCCCATTTCCAGCAACCATCACTCCAGTGTTCTAATGGTACATTGTGTTTGCTAACTGCGTTAGAAGGCTAATGGATGATTAGAAAACACTTGAAAACCCTTGTGGAATTATGTTAGCACCGCTGTAAACAGTTTTGCTGTTTAGAGAAGCTATAAAACTGACCTTCCTTTGAGCTAGTTGGGAATCTGGAGCATTACATTTGTGGGTTCGATTAAACTCTCAAATTGGCTAGAAAAAGAGAGCTTTCATGTGAAACTCGACAGTCTATTCTTGTTCTTAGAAATGAAGTCTATTCCATGCGAGAAATTGCCAAGAAACTGAAGATTTCCTACAACGGTGTGTACTACTCCCTTCAGGGGACAGCACACACAGGCTCTAACCAGAGTAGAAAGAGAAGTGGGAGGCCCCGCTGCACAACTGAGCAACAAGACAAGTACATTAGAGTCTCTAGTTTGAGAAATAGACGCCTCACAGGTCCTCAACTGGCAGCTTCATTAAATAGTACCCGCAAAACGCCAGTGTCATACATCTACAGTGAAGAGGCGACTCCGGGATGCTGGCCTTCAGGGCAGAGTGGCAAAGAAAAAGCCATATCTGAGACTGGCTAATAAAAGGAAAAGATTAATATGGGCAAAAGCACACAGACATTGGACAGAGGAAGATTGGAAAAAAGTGTTATGGACAGACGAATCGAAGTTTGAGGTGTTTGGATCACACAGAAGAACATTTGTGAGACGCAGAACAACTGAAAAGATGCTGGAAGAGTGCCTGACGCCATCTGTCAAGCATGGTGGAGGTAATGGGATGGTCTGGGGTTGTTTTGGTGCTGGTAAAGTGGAAGATTTGTACAAGGTAAAAGGGATTTTGAATAAGGAAGGCTATCACTCCATTTTGCAACACCATGCCATACCCTGTGGACAGCGCTTGATTGGAGCCAATTTCATCCTACAACAGGACAATGATCCAAAGCACACCTCCAAATTATGCAAGAACTATTTAGGGAAGAAGCAGGCAGCTGGTATTCTATCTGTAATGGAGTGGCCAGCGCAGTCACCAGACCTCAACCCCATAGAGCTGTTGTGGGAGCAGCTTGACCGTATGGTACGCAAGAAGTGCCCATCAAGCCAATTCAACTTGTGGGAGGGCCTTCTGGAAGCATGGGGTGAAATTTCTCCAGATTACCTCAGCAAATTAACAGCTAGAATGCCAAAGGTCTGCAATGCTGTAATTGCTGCAAATGGAGCATTCTTTGACGAAAGCAAAGTTTGAAGGAGAAAATTATTATTTGAAAAAAAAATCACTATTTCTAACCTTGTCAATGTCTTGACTATATTTTTTAGTCATTTTGCAACTCATTTGATAAATATACACTACCGTTCAAAAGTTTGGGGTCACCCAGACAATTTTGTGTTTTCCATGAAAACTCACACTTATATTTATCAAATGAGTTGCAAAATGACTAGAAAATATAGTATAAGTATTCAGTGGCATAACTACAGCTGTAGCAGCCATAGCAGCTGCTATGGGGCCTGTGGCATGAGGGGGCCCATGCCCCCAACCGACACGGCCCACCCATTCCCGGTGGCGTCGCTGGCAGCCGCTATGGCTGCTACAGCGATAGCTATGCCACATTCAATAGTATCTGCGTCCTTAGGACGCAGATACTATTGAACACTATGGCAGAGAAAAGAAGTATCTTCCTGCTTTGCCATTTACTAGGCTATACCATCCCTGCTTTGCCATTTACTAGCCTATTTACAGCCTATCAGGTGCAGGGACAGGATTCCTGTGCAGGCCGGCGTGAGGACATCACTGGATCACACCGGTCTAAGCAAGGATCCCGTCAGCGTTGAGGAGAAGCTCCTAGGTGAGTATAATTTTTTTGTTTTATTTGTTTGGGAGGCGCTATCTACAAGGGGGAGGTGGGGGGATGTATGGCACTATCTACTATAATGAGGTTGGGGGCTGTATTTGCACTATCCACAAGATGGAGTTGGGGGAATGTATGGCACCATCTACAATGGGGAAGTGGAGGGCTGTATGACACTATCTACAAGGGGGTGGTGGGGGCGCTATCTGCACGGAGGCTATATGGCGCTATCTACAAGGGAGAGGTGGGGAGAATTATCTAAAGTGGGGCTGTATGGCACTGTCTACAAGGGGAGGTGGGTGGTGCGATCTACAGGGGGGCAGTATGGCACTATTTACAAGTGGGAGGTGGAGGCACAAGCTATAGGGGCAGCTGTATGGAACTATCTTCAAGGGAAAGGTGGGCGGCACTATCTACAGGGGGGCTGTATGGCACTGGCTACAAGGGGGAGGGGGAACTATCTACAAGGGGGGTGACTTTCTACAGGGGAGATGTATGGCACTGTCTACAGGGCGGCGGTATGGCAGAATCTACACGGGGGCTGTATGGCACAATCTACAGAGGGGCACTCTCTACAGGGGGCTGTAGTCAAAAGTTTGCTATGCTGCTCAGCCTTTCCTAGTTATGCCCCTATATATATTTATATATGTACAGTATGTATGTATACATTATATGTATATGTACACTATACATATATATCTATACCTCACACAATATATATATATATATATATATATATATATATATATATATACATGCTGCCTTAGACACAATCTGAAAGAGATGGATAATATATATATATATATATATATATATATATATAGTTTTATATATATATATATATATATATATATATATATATATATATATATATATATAAATAAATAAATATATATAAATATATATATATATATACATACATACATACACACACTAAAATACATACATATAATCTTTATTCAGAGATGGGAATGGAGGAACTGTACGATTTCTATTATACTGTTGGGGTGTACAGTGAGGTACACTTTATTATACAGCTGTACCGTGGTAGCTGAGGTGAAGCAGCCACTAACTGAGGTTTTCTTTTCACAAGATGACAGGTAGAGAAGGATGTGCTGTGCTGTGCTGGGAAAGATGCATGCTGGGATTTTTACTTGCAGTTTTAACATGTCCCTCCCACACAAGCATGCAGAGAGAGCACTGTTACTGGAGCATGGTAAGGTGGGGAGGCTACATAAAATATATTATTTACTTTATTTGCCCTCATAACAATGCATTAGGGCTTCCTTTATTGCCTGGGCAATTTTGAAATTGTATGCTGATGGTACCCAATCCCTATAATACTTCAGGAATTTAATAATGAATAAAAAAATATATTTTATTACAAGTGCTGGATTTCTATATCTTTTTTTTTTAATCCTATGGTCTTACAGCTGGGAAGTAAGTAGTTGTGCATTTGTGGATAAAGGTTGGGATACAAATCACTGGACATCTAAAGTGGTGAGCAAATTACTTTTTGTTTTATGTTTTCTTATTGCTACATATTGTATCTTATCTGAAACAAAAATACAATTTTATCGTTTTACACTTCAGTAATTTATTTAATTAAATAGTAATTTAACTTTTGTAAATAAAATACTATTACAACATAAGCATCATATTTTGAGTTTTTTATGTTTTGAACTATTGATTTAATATTACCGTATATGATTCTGGCTACATAACAAAAGAAAAACTAATAAAATACAAAAACGCAGTATATTTTTTAAGAAAATCGAGGTTGTATAAGTGGAATATTTATTGACCATATAAACGTGTGGTGGATAAATTAGGCAAAGTCTACCCTTATGTTTTGACAACATATAAATATTATGTTTCACAAGCTAATTTACAGGGAAATAATATGTTCTTTCAAAGCCAGAGGGAACAATCTGAAATAATCAAGAGAAAGAAAAACCAACTACATTCCAACACAATATATTATTGATTGGCTAACAGATGATACAAATATAAGTAATTGGTACATGCAGAACAGAAAAAGGGAGTGTGTGAGCACTTTTGAGCCCCCTAGACTTCTAAAACCGCTGGATAGCTAAGGTAGAAAGCAATATAAACATTTATATTCCACGACGTGTTGTATGCAAATGAGCTTTTCCAGTTTCCGACAAACCAATAAGTGTCCTGTTTTGTGAGCTATAAACCCCGCTTTTGCTGTTGGTTTATGCCTCTGCTGTTCCCCTTGAGAAAACAGCGTATGACGCAGATTAAATTACGAAAACGACATGATGCAGTGTATAGAATTATATAAAACGTCTCTCAGCGAGATGTCGTCTCTCCCTTTTTGCTCTTCCGGCCCTAGCAATGAGGTTAGGTGGCTATTACATCATCTTAAATGCAGATAGCACAAAAGGCTAGTATAGAACAGCCCTTTTGTGTAGTCTCCCTAGTGAATGACACCACCAGATCTTCACAGGATCCAGTAGTCAATCTCTGAGTCTGTTTCCCAGTAAAAAGCCTTACATAGTCCTAGGGCTCATGCACACCATTTTATCAAGGCTCCATACAATAGAGTTGTATAGAGTTGTAATAGGACACTCATAGCATTCTATGGGCCACACTGTACCTCAACATCTTCTTTTGATTTCATATGGATACATTCAGAGTGGCATAAGAATAGAAAAAACCCGGGCTCTATAACTCACAACAGAATTTTAATGTTTTGTCAGGCCGGAGCAGGTAAAAAACTGGTGAAATCCAAAACACCACAACGAATAGCAAAAAGGAAAGTTTTACCGCTCAACAGCGCTGCAAAGGAAGTCCAACGTGTAGTTAGTGTGAACAAGAGTTCCAGTGGGTAGCGATAGACAATCCACAAACCAGTGTAGATATAGATGGTCCCGATGGTACTAGTAGTTCCACGTGTATGCAGCCGATAAAACTACGTCTTCCACTCTGGAAAGAACCTATGTCTCCAGTGTGAAAAAAGGAGGACAATAGTGCAATACCCTTTAACACTTTGTTCGTCATGCAAGTTTATTCCGTACTTACAAAATAGTACAAATTTACAAGCTCATAAAATTAGGATAAAACGTATGTGGCACGCCAAACAATCTCGCCCAATCTCGCTACCCACTGGAACTCTTGTTCACACAAACGTCACGTTGGACTTCCTTTGCAGCGCTATTGAGTGGTAAAACGTTCCTTTTTGCTATTCTGAGTGTCATGCTCCATTGGATGCCGTATTACGAATGTATTCTTCCCAAGAATTATTGCTTATAGGGGGAAATACCTGTAATACAGTTCAATATCCCCCTCCTGCACTATAATTGTACCTGCGTCTATAGGACACAGGTACAATTAGAAGCAATGAATGACCGGGTACGTTCCGTGCCCGGCCATTCAGTGCTTTTCTACGAGTGAAGCGGTATCGCGCTTCTGTCATTGAAAGGCGCTGACTGACAGGGAAAGTCATTCTGCCCAGCCAATCAGCGCCTTTCATAGATGCTTCGTTCAACCCCAGGAGACCTGTGCAGAAGAGAGCAGGTCTCCATTGCTGCTGGACGGCGTGGGAACGGGATTAAGGTGAGTTTGAATAGTTTGTTATTTTATTGTAATACAAAAGTGTGTGGCTTTATCTACGGGGGGTGGCTTTATCTACAAGGGAGGCTTTATCTACGGGGGTGACTTTAGCTACAGGGGGCTTTATCTACAGGGGGCTTTATCTACAGGGGGGGCTTTATATATGGGGGGCTTTCTCTACAGGGGGGCTTTATCTACGGGGGTGGCTTTATCTACAGGGGGGGCTTTATCTACAGGGGGGTTTTATCTAGAGGGGGCTTTATCTACGGGGGGGCTTCTATCTACAGGGGGGGCTATATACTGGGGGGGGGTATATATGGAGCACCATATACAGGGGTGGGCTATATCTACAGGGGGCTATATACAGGGGTGGGCTATCTAAGGAGCACTATATACAGGGGTGGGTTATATTTACAGGGGGCTATATACAGGTGAGGGCTATCTGTGGTTCACTATAGGTGGAGCTATTTGTGGAACACTATATACAGGGGTGGGCTATATGGGGGCACTATCTACAGGGGGCTCTATGGCAGGTACTATTTATAGGGGCACTTTGTGTGTGTGTGTGTGTGTGTGTGTGTGTGTGTTTGTGTGTGTGTGGGTGTGTGAGACAGTGCATGGTGCTATTATAATTAGAGGTGCAGTGTATGGCACTATTATATTTAGGGGCGTAGTGTGTGGTATAATGAGAACTTTATCTTTATTTATAGGTGTAGAAATGTTGGAAAAGTGAGAAGCTGAAGACATCTGAGCGGCAAACTGCAGAAATGGTCTGTGACCGGGAGAAGTCATCATGAAGGTCTGGACCGGATGGAGAAAAAGAACTGGAATCTGAGACGTCACCGGTGCGTCACTTAATGTAAATGTTTATTCTGCCTCTAATCAGTAATGTAGTCACTGTATGATCTGCAGTGAGATGATGGGTGGTATGATTATGATATGATTTATTTTTTGTGAAACAGCATCTCCCAGCATATCTTCACCATTGTTTGGGCCCTGCTGGGAGCTGTAGTTTTACGCCGTACATACCTATACGGCAGGGGTTGCACTTAATTGATACTGTTGTTGTATTTATGTACTGAGCTTGGTTCTGGTGCTGTATATATGTACTGAGCTTGGTTCTGGTGTTGTGTATAGAACTATATTGGTTGTAAAATGTACAAATGTTTTTATGCTCGACTTACATAAAAAGAAATGTGGAAAATAAATGATTGGTAAAGAAAACAAACACGGCGAGAGTGAGATGTCGGGAAAGAGGTTGGGGGGGCGCCATACTCCCAGGGTGCTGGAGAACCTAGCTACGCCTCTGAATAATGGCAAACATCTTTACATATAGATTAGGTCCTGAATATCTTATGCTATGGAGATATTCATACACCTATAGTTCTATGTAGCCATATTTCTATATGCATTCTGTATTTTTTATGAGTAGCATGCTACATTGGATACTGTTTGAAGGTCATATTCTCCCCATGGAATTCACTATATATATGATTTATCAACTGTATGTCATCTGTATTATAGATCAGTATTTGTATCGACAATATGAGAGAATATATAGTTTTGATACTACACACAAAACATGAAGCATATAGAACAAAATATTAGCAGAATTATTACGTTTCCTGAAGACAAAAACTTCCAAATTTTGTGTCAGTGTTGAGCTCAGTATTTTAATACACAAGATAAGACTTTAATACACAATTGTTCTTGCATGGTTCACAAGAACAGGACTCTAAAAGCCACATCCCCATCAGTAGATTTTAGACAAGAAAGAACTCTCTTAAATAACATTTAATCACACATTATAAATATGAAGTGAGGGGAGTCACCGTTTTGAAACAAGAGGCAAAAAACGGTCTAGCGCTACAGTACATAGGAACATTTGGTTGCACATGAACTGCAGAAAAATGGCGGGATTAGGCCCTATTCACATCACGTTAGGGACTTCCGTTGGAGGTATACTTCGGGAAGACCCCCGATGTATACCTTTGACAAAAGGCCCAAACGTATCCCACTATATGGCATACAGTGGGATACGTTGCCCGGGGTCCAGCCCTGGCGAAACTACTGGAGTCACTGTGCATTTATGGACAGTGACTTCAGGACATCCCTATAGATGGATTAGACGAGCAGAGCATCAACTAACGTATTACGTTTAAAGTATACCTGTGGCAGATGCCATACAGTGGCATCGGTCACCCATAGGCTCCCATGTTAAAAAACTTAAACTGTGTGGTATTTGTTTTTTCTGCAGGATCCCTCAGGATGGAATAGTGTAGTCTACTACGCTACTCCATCCTTCAAAAAAAAAAAAAAAAAAGTATACCGCGGGACAGGGATATAATATTACCACTTTACAAAGCATTAGTGAGGCCTCATCTAGAATACGCAGTTCAGTTTTAGTCTCCAGTTCATAGAAAGGATGCCCTGGAGATGAAAAAATACAAAGAAGAGCAACAAAACTAATAAGGGGCACGGAGAATCTAAGTTATGAGGCAATATTAAAATAATTAAACCTATTTAGCCTTGAAAAGAGACGACTAAGTGGGGAAATGATTAACTTATATAAATATATGAATGGCACATACAAAAAATATGGTGAAATCCTGTTCCATGTAAAACCCCCTCAAAAAACAAGGGAGCGCTCCCTCCGTCTGGAGAAAAAAATGTTCAATCTGCAGAGGCGACAAGCCTTCTTTACAGTGAGAACTGTGAATCCATGAAATAGTCACCGCAGGAGCTGGTCACAGCAGGGACAGTAGATGGCTTTAAAAAAGGCTCAGATAATTTCCTTTGCTTCTACGTCAATGTGTAGAAATTTTTCCCTTCCCTTTTCCTATCCCTCGGTTGAACTTGATGGACATGTGACTTTTTTCAACCATACTATGTGTCACGAAGGGTCTGTAGACCCACTGGGCCATACCACCTTGATAGTATGGCAGCTGGCCAACAGGGCGCAGGTCAATGTCTATAGTTCGTATAGGGTACCTGTGGCAGCTTGGACAGTAGCAAGGCAGGCTCGGCTGGAGCTAGGCAGCAGGCAGACTTCAGGCGTGGTGAAGCAGGACAGGCGTGGTATACAGCACAGCACGACATTGGCTAGCACAGTACTCGGCCAGGATAGTACGGAATGCAGGGAACAGGAACAGGAACACACTAGGAGGCCATCACATAGACAAACTTAGGAAACAACAACAACGCTCAGGCATCAAAGCAGGGGGCTGGACCCCTCTTAAAGTCCAGGGTACTCACAGCCTGATGTTCATCAAAGTCCGGTGCGCGCGCTGCCCCTACGGGATACGGCTGAGTTGTATGTAAACGAGCATTGGCTTCTCCTGAGGAGGAGGCTGGGGCCAGCGCTTGCCGACTCGTGGCTGCGGCTGTCAGGGGGAGACTGGAGCTGACAGCCCGCAGCCACGGACATGACACTATGTAAGTATGTAACTATGTATCACAATGTACAAGATAGACGCAGTGCCCTAACATGATGTGAATGGGGCCTTAGTGTACTTGGAACTTTTTTAGCAAAATTTACTGCAAAATAATGTCTTATCTGCTGTGCAGCATATTTCTTAACCATTTGCACCAGAATTTAAGGCGTAGATAACTGCTTGCCTAGGATTTTAGCTCAATTAAAAATATGACTTTTAAAAAAGTCACAAGTTAGAAATAAATGTCACATCTCTACTCCACACAGACAGACCCTGGTGTAGTAAAAGTACAGTTATTTTAGGCAGTGTGAAAGTTAATGGCAGCGATATAGTGTATGCTGTGACAAGTTACAGTAAAATTATTTTAATGCACAATCCAATAGTCTGGTAATATTGATAGTCTAGCACTCCAGACATGCCAAACCTGAGTAGGGGCAAACAAGTACTTCATAACTTAAAATTTATCAAAGCCAGATGATTGGACAATAAATGGAGATAACCTGCTGACTTTAAACATTGCTAGTGATGGTAGATTATGTTATATTAGAATGGGCATCATTTCTCTTTGTAATGTAGTTCTTTGTGGATAATCTTTATGCTGTTATAATTTTCATTTACTTATCTATGTCCAATCTTATAATTTGAAGCATTAGATCATTTGTAATCATTAAATCCAATTGACAGTGGATTCAATTAGTTTTACACTATATACCGTATGTTCTAGTTTTACATAGCAAACAAATATTTAGGATTTATTTAGAATTACTGTTTAGCAGAGTTTTAGCTCTTTTTTTATTTCGCCAGCTTAGCACCAAGATAGCAAAAAAATAAAAGCCTTTTAAAGGCACAATCTGTTCTTCAGTGGATAAAATGTCTTACATTGGTCAACAAGACAGAATAACTCGTAAGGAACACATTTTAGAGCATCTGGAATGGATACGTACAATGATGTTCACTGTGCAGCTGAGTCAGGGACTTACTGTGAAAGCAGCTGTGCAGGTGCTTTTGGGGCTAATTGGCTATTTGACTGCCTGGATTTTATTTCTTTTTGAAATACTCCAAAAACGTTTTCCAGTTTTGTGCTGTACTACCATATTTTACAAATAAGTTTAATAATCCACATTTTCTGCTACTTATAATGTTCCTCTGCGAGATATAATTTCTATTTCTGGTATTAATGTTTCTAAAATGTATTAATACATTTACAATAAAATCTGTAACATTTAGCTATATTAACAGGAAATCTTACAAAAAAATAATTGTATTAGTTATAGGATAATTAACAATTAGTGTTTAAAAGACAGTGAAGAACACATAACTCATTGATATAGTATATAGTGTATACTATATTTTCCTATAAACCAGGAGACTTTGGCCTGGTCTTCACCAAATATCTCAACAACTGTGAGCTTTTACCTGTTCCACCAGTTGTTTCTTCTACTGTTGTAGCAGATTGCAGGATTTCTTAATTTCTATTATGGGCATCATGTATGAGAGTAGATGTGACGTAGATGAGTCGAGTTGTTCTAATTCATGTAATATTCACACAAGCCATAATAGAAAAAAAATCAAAGCCATAATTAGATTTGTTAACAACAGTTAGCCTCCTCATAGTTTCCAAGTAGGATCATATACTTTTCTATATCACATTAAGCTAAAATAAATTGGTGAAAAAAGGGAAACATGTAATAAAGATATATTACAAAGATACAATAATTTACTGTTGGTAGAGATTGACTTTGGAATAAGGGCCTATGCACACAACTGTATTATGGCTCTGTACAACCTCTGAGCTGTACACTTGTAATACAGACATAGATACTCTTTGGACCCTTACTAAACCTGATTTCATACAAAGGCATATAGAAGTATTTCTGCAAGACTCTGTCAACAGAAAAAGAATATTCCATAAGATACTGTATTACGAATGTATACTCTGCTAAAAGCATTGCTTTTATGGAAAAATAGCCCCATTATACTACGCTGTACAAAGGCATACTTTGCTGGCACATGTAGGGCCTATGGTTAAGTAGTATAGATCCACAGGGTCTCTAAGTGTTTCAGTATAGGCTCTATAGTATAGTGCATATGGCTTTGCCGTGTGCATTACACCTTCGGCCTTATAAATATAATGTGCAGCAAGTTGTACGGTGGCACATAGAATTCTCAGTTGTTCCAGCTACAGGGACTGTATGATCCTCTGTGCACACGTATTACTGGGTTATTGCAGTCATATGGTACCCAAAAGAAGCATACCACGTTTCTTTTTGGAATTCATATAAAATCAGAAAAAAACCTGCATTATGTAGGGCCCCAAAAAGTAGGGCTTCTGTGGGTGACCTATTACTCTGTGAGTGACCTATTATGGCTGGTTGTACGGCGATATAATATGTTGATGTGCATGAAGCCTTAGGCCCCATGCACACGACCGAAGATTGTAATTATGGTCCACAATTACAGACCCATTCATTTCCATTGACCATGTACACCTTCGCATATATTTGCCGAAAAGGTGTCCGGGCCGTATAAAGCCTCCGCAAAAAGATAGGACATGTCCTATCTTTTGTTTTTTACGGACTGTGCTTCTATACTTTATCTGAGAGTATCGCCCGCAAATGTGGGAGGGTGTCCGCGGCCGATCGTGGCCGTAATTACGGACCGTGATTATGGGCACGGTCATGTGCATGGGGCCTTAATCTGTATTAGCATAAAGCTGACATCTAGCATCAACACAAATTACATATTTTACTTTAACCCTCGGAGACGTAACCTCAACCAAATTATAAAAATTCTACAATACACAGAGTGGTTAGAGACACCATGCTTCCAGAATCTTCTAGATTACCCATGTTCTGCTAGGTGCAGTTAATGCATACTTCAACACTGTACAACCAAGACATTTGGGTTGAAGTTTATATCTGCGCTGTGTGGGGTTGATTGCAATCGTATAATTTACCTGTTAGAATTACCTATAAAGTAAATGTCAGGTTGTAATCAAACTCCTGTAGAGTTTAATTGCTGCCAACTACAGTTCACATGAAAACTTAAGGATATAGTAGAATTTTTGTTTTGAAAGACATCTAATATAGAGTAAGTATTGACATCTTCACTATACATTAAAAACCAGCAGTAAGTTTAAAATTAAAAATTAAAAAAATAAATAGCAAAATATACGTGTAAAGAGGGAATATATTTCTTGTATTGATTGGAAACATACTGTATGTTATTAGAGATATATTACCGCTGAAGCTCAGCTGTAGAGATTACAGTTACAAAGGCAGTACTAATGTACGTAGCATAGCTAACCATAGATTGAAAGTGTGCACCCCTTGTTAAATCTATATTGTATATTCCGGACTACTGGTATATACTTGTTTTTTTCATTTTACATTACCCAGAAACGCCCTGTTCACATTTGCATTGGTTCCTCTGTCGCAGATTCAGCCGAAAGCATGCTACTCTATTGTTTCCGGTTAATCCACAGACAAACTGATGGAAACCCAGTGGAACCCATTAAAGTTAATGGGTTCCGTCAGGCGCCGGATTGTCTCCGTTGTACAATGGAGCCTGCGCTTCTGGCGTTTTCATTGTTCTGCCCATGCAAATTTAATTGTTATTGTAATTTTGCAAATATACAGTGTAAAATTGCTCTACATGTAGCTTCTGAGCAATTAGAATGCATTTAAAAGAAGGAGGCTAGGAGCGAGGTGTGGTATTAGTGTAAGGTATGGGGAAAGGAAGTATAAAGCAAAGTGTCTTATTGTCAATATTCTCAAAAAATATGATACACCATAAGTACCTACCAGTAGTAGAGCGGACCAAAAATTCATAAGGCAGTAATAATTGATCAGGTCCTCGAACAAGAGGTACACTGGATGAGGGTTGTGTTTTGTTTAATTTGTAGTACAATGATCATGATTAGGCGGAGAGCTTCAGGGGTATTTAGAATGGAAATGCCTAAAATTTAAGTAATGAGGGCAAGGCCTTATGTTCAAAACCTGTGTATGGGTGGGCAGCTCCACTATATGTGGGACATTATCTCTTTCTCGCAAAACACAATTTGCCTATAAGGTGACTAACCCAATTTTCCATACTACTAACAGAAGGTATTGAATTGTTCTATTCTCATAATTCCTAATAATAAAAATAACCTTTATTAAAGGAATATTCTAAAAACAACCCATGAGCTTTTGGAAGGCGGGGAAGGAAAAATGAAAAATTAGCAGGTCAGTAAAAGGTTCAATTTTACATGACACAAATTCAATACAATATTGTGACTTGCTAGCAAAACTCTTGAAAGGCTGCAATCCACATCACAACCACTGGGTAGAATGACACTTATGAGATAGACATCTCGTGACAAAATCATGTTTTCTTTCAAATCTGGTCATCTTGTGCCACACATCTCAGAATATATTGAGATAAGAGAAAAGGTAAGGAAGGAACAATCTGTGCTACAAAATTACAAAAATGGCAGCGTAGGGATTTCCATAAAGCTGATGGCATGGTTATGGAAATAGTTTAACCCCTTACCCAGTGGCGTAACTACCGCTGTAGCAGCCGTAGCGACTGCTATGGGGCCCGCAGCAAGAGGGGGCCCACGCCTCCCGCCGGCACCGCCGGCACGGGCCCCCCACATGGCCGGAGGCTCCGCTAGTAGCGGACATGGCTGCTACAACGCGACGCCACTAAAGGGTTTATTCCTACAAAAGACATGCATCCCGGAGAGGGGATACATGTGTGATCGCTGGCAGCGATCAGGAGAACAGGGGGCCGAAAGTCCCCCGAAGTTCTCCATGACAAACCTCGGACTTCCGGAGTCTGTCGGCAGCTCCATAGAAATTAATTGTGCACCAGTTGTGCCTGTGCGCATGCGTGACCAGAGCTCCTTTCATTTTTATTGAACTGCGCAGACTCCGGAAGTCCGAGGTTTGTCATGGAGAACTTCGGGGGACTTTCGGTCCCCCGGTCTCATTATCGCTGCCAGTGATCACACATGTATCCCCTATCTTGTGGATAGGGGATACATCTCTTTTGTGGGACAAACTATAGGCCGTTAATTTTTTTGGGGGGTGGGTGGGTTTGGGGGCTGTATGGTGTTATCTACAGGGGGGTTTATGGCGTTATCTACAGGGGGCTGTATGGCGTTATCTACAGGGGGCTGTATGGCGTTATCTACAGGGGGGTTTGGGGCTGCATGGCGTTATCTACAAGGGGGCTGTATGGCATTATCTACAGGGGGGCTGTATTGCGTTATCTACAGGGGGGGCTGTATGGCGTTATCTACAGGGGGCTGTATGGCGTTATCTACAGGGGGTTTGGGGCAGCATGGCATTATCTACAGGGGGGCTGTATGCCATTATCTACAGGGGGGCTGTGTGGCGTTATCTACAGGGGGGCTGTATGGTGTTATCTACAGGGGGGGCTGTATGGTGCTATCTACAGGGGGCGCTGTGTGGCGGAATCTACAGGGAGGCACTATCTACAAGGGGGGGTTGTGTGATACCCAGTGGAGGGGGGGCCCCAGTCAAAAGTTTGCTATGGGGCCCAGTCTTTCCTAGTTACGCCCCTGCCCTTACCGCCGCAGCCATTTTTCAGATTTTGATTTTCGCTTTTTCCTCCCCACCTTCCAAAAGCCATAACTTTTTTATTTTTCCGTCGATATAGTCCTATGAGGGCCTGATTTTTGCGGGACGAGTTGTAGTTTTCATAGCACCATTTATTGTGCCATATAATGTACTAGGAAACGGGAAAAAAATTATTTGTGGGATAGAAAATGAAAAAAACAGCGATTCCTCCATTGTTTTTTGCTCTTCGTTTTTACCGAATTCACTGTGCAATTAAAACAGCATGTTAACTTTATTCTGCGGGTCAGTACGATTATGGTGATACCAATATAGTTTTTTCTATACTTTACTACTTGTAAGTAAAAACCTAAGTGTAAAAAATTTAATTTATTTTGTGTTGCCAAATTCTGAGAGCCATAACTTTTTTATTTTTTCGTCGATTAAGTGGTATGAGGGTTTATGTTCTGCGGGATAAGCTGTAGGTTTTAATGATAACATTTTGGGGTACATGCAACATTTTGATTTCACTTTTTATTTCATTTTTTGTGGGAGATGAGGTGACCAAAAAAGAGTGATTCTGGCGGTATTCATTTTTTTTTTTACGGCGTACACCGTGCGGGTTAAATAATGATATATCGTAATAGTTCAGACTTTTATGGATTCGGCGGTACCATTTATGTTTATTTATTTATTCTTTACTATGCTCTAGTGAGCAAATGGGAAAAGGTTTTTTTTTTACTTTTATTTTTTTATTTTTTTTTACATAAAAAAAAACATTATTTTACAAAAATTTTTTTTTATTATTAGTCCCCCTAGGGGACTTCAACCAGAGATCGTTAGATCGCTTGCACTATTTACTGCAAAATGAATGTATTGCAGTATATCGTGATTCTGACAGGCATCTATTAATCCCTGCCGGAGGCAGCGCTTAATAAAAGCACAAAGATGGCATTAGACCCCCCGGCAGCCATAGCAACCATCGCCACCCCGTTATTGCATTGCGGGGGGCGCGATGAGCTGTTAGAGAGGGTCACCCCCTCTTTCTAATGATTTAAACCCTGCGGTCGCTATTGACCGCGTCATTTAACGAGCTAAACGATCTCGTTACTCTGAAGTGTCGGCTGTAATATACAGCAGACACTCGCATCGTATGGAGCCCATTCCATACTTCCCCTACCCGACTTTGGCGTATGTATAAGTCGAATGTCGGAAAGGGTTTAAAGAAGATATAGGAGAAGGGTTCTTCTAAGAGGGTTCAGGGTTGGTGGGATTAGTTTTGGATATTGATGGCTCTGTTTCCTGTGGCGCAGGAGGGGGATGGCTAGAGGTGCTTTGGAGGCCGTCTAGTTTGTATAGTCAAGTGTAGTATTTAATAAATTAAGTGGTTGTACCTTAAGTAGAATGCAATGACTCACCTATTGTGTTTTTGACAAGAGGTATGCGATTTTGATCTTACTGGGTCTTAATGGCTCTAACAATCACACAACCACATTTATTACCGAATTCTGTGAATTTCCTGTGGCAGAGCTGAAGGAAGCATTTATATATGAGGTCCATCAACCTTTTTTTAATTTAAGTCGTGCCGCTAGCAAGTCACAATGTAGGGTTGTAGGCAGAGCTTGCTTCTGTGCTTCAATTTTGCAAAGGGTCTGAGACTAGGCTTTTTCATGCTTCAGGCGTGCTCTATGCTTAATGAAAATTGCTCTAAGTTTGCCACTTTATGGTGGATGAGGAAATGTTGGTAAGTTGGTCACCAATGAAGTTGTCTATAGTGTTGGGTACATCCTCTAATAAGAGGGACTCTTACAGTGTCCATGACCGCATTGGCTTGGTGAGAGAGGGACTGGAGAGAGAGCAGACTATTGGGGCATGATCTGACCATAGTATGTTCCCAATATCTATTTTGGTTGACAAGGACAGAGAAGGGTGTTATATCAGTATGTAGTTAATCCCAATGTATGAGTCATGGTGAGCAGTGGTGAGTAGAATGAATAATCTTTGATCTAGGGGTGTGAAAGGTGCCGGGGGTTACAGTGCTGGAGCTATTACTTTTTTAATTTAATTTAAAAAAAAGAGGACCAGCCTGAAGAGTTATCAAAAGTTTGGTCTAGGGTCAAATTTAAAGGGCATGACCAGACGTGGCTTAACTGCTCTGGAATTCCGCTGCAGACAGTCCGCAGCGGAAATCCGCAGCGTACACGTTTCTCCATTGCTTTCCACAGCTTTTTAGTTGTGTTCGTTTACAAATTGCGGTCAATTCCGCTGCGGAGCATAGGCTGCGGCGCAGAATTTGGTGTCCGCAGCATACACTGACTGTTGCGGATGTGTAGCGGACTTGTTGCGGACTCATTGCGGAATTTCTCCATGGACTTCAATGGAGAGTCAAAATTCCGCAATGAAGTCCGCAAATGTTATGTGTGCTGCGTAGCGTATTGGTTTTACTAACATGACATTTCTTCATTCTGGCTGGACCTATGTATTTCTATGTCTACAGCCAGACTGAGGCCCCATGCACACGTAAAAACGCCCGTAATCACGGTCCGTTATCACGGCACGGGCAGGCCCATAGAAGTCAATGGGGCTCCCGTAATTATGGGTGACTACGTGTGTGCACCCGTAATTACGGGAGCGTTGATAGGCGATGTAAGTAAATAGTCACTGTCCAGGGTGCTGAAAGAGTTAACGATCAGCAGTAACTGTTTCAGCACCCTGGACAGTGACTTCCGATCACAATATACATCAACCTGTAAAAAAAATAGAAGTTCATACTTACCGAGAACTCCCTGCTTCTTCCTCCAGTCCGGCCTCCCGGGATGACGTTTCAGTCCAAGTGGACTGCCGCGCCATCCAGGGAGGTCGGGCTGGATGTCGAAAGAGGGACGCGTCACCAAGACAACGGCCGGGTAAGTATGAATTTATTTTACTTTTACTATCGAAAGGGCTGTCCCTTCTCTCTATCCTGCACTGATAGAGAGAAGGGAAGTACTTTCACCTGAATACGCAACGGCTAGTCCGCATCAATATAATGCCCATTTTAGGCAAAGCCGCAACAGAATCTGCAACGCAGATTATGTGCGGCATTGATGCGGACAGAGTATGCAGAACTCCGCCACGTCTGGTCATGCCCAAATACCCAGAGAGATATGCAGTGCCTTGCTGTACAGGGGAGGGCTTTGTAAATTAAGTTTAAAAAAAAATGGAACTTGACCCTGACTGGGGACTAAAGTGTTAAATATTGTACAAAGGACAAGAATAATGTAACTGCCGTCGAACACCTAATGGGCGATAGTACTATGGATGGCAATGGTTCCATTTTTTTATTTTTTTAGCAAAGGTGCCAATGGGGAAAGTATCTGTGTTTAAGGGAAGGAGTGTGCTTTTCTGTAGACCACAAACAAGCCCTGTGTAGTCTGATTCAGCAGTTACATCCCTGTAATCTGTTGCCTACTTCTTTCCAACATATATTTGACAGATTATTAAGAGGTACAGTAAGGGACAGATGAAAAGAAGTACGACTGCAGGATCAGACGACATAGAGTTTGTTGTCTGTTACCATGAAGACGCATTAATCTACATAGAAGCTGTAGACACAAAATGGTAGGGCATTTTTAATGGAGACTAGTTGCAAAGATTCTTTATTTTAAATTTTAGATGCAAAAAAAACAAACACCTGGTAGCAAAACAGAAGTATATCCCCAAAAAAGGATGTTGTTTGTTGTCAGAACTTTCAGTTATAAGAAATAGTACAGAAATGTGTTATTACATTTCAGAGACAAATTCAAACGAATACTTTTCTGTTTTGTTAAATTTGCAACCTGGAAAGTTTGGTGAAGACGTTTACTTATGGACCAATAATACAGTAATATGGTACATATTACAGTGATGTCCTTTTAGAGTTGATATATATATATATATATATATATACATATATATATATATGCATGCATGCATGAATACACACACACACACACACACACACACATAGTGTGTGTGTGTGTATATATATATATATATATATATATATATATATATATTGTAGCAGTGCAGCTACTAAGGGAGTGGAAAAGAATAGTAAAGGTTCCAGTCCTTCTTTAGGCCAGTCCAGGGTTTGGGCTACCTTATGAGTCTCATTATCTGCCAGCTGTGAAGGCTCCTTTAAGAAAGGTGTGATCTATTCACACAATGCTCCCAGTCTGAGCTAGACAGGTATTGCTAGCCTGTGGGAGTCAGAAGCTCTGGTAAGAACACATGTGTGTTGTGAGGTGCTGGGCAAAAGCCTTTTACCTTGGTAGATAGGGAAGCTATATGTTTAGTTAGAGGCTGGACGGCCTAGGGTTTATTTCGAACTGTTTTGTAAAACTGCTTTCGGTATTGAAGACAATAAAGCTGGTTGCGGACAGTTTTTTAATTTAAATAAGTTTTTTATTTTCAATTTAACAAAAAACAGAATTACAAATGTATGTCCAAATATATATATCCCCTTACCCCCCCCCCCCCACACACAATTAATACCACCAAAAAACAAAACACAAACCCCATAAGTCTCACTCTGATCCCCAGATCTTCTCCCATCTTCCAATGGGCTTATTTTGACTAAACTTGATATTCTCAAATGTTTTAATTTTACTCATGAGATTTCTCCATTCCTGAACTGTGGGGGGTAGGGTGGATCCCCACTTCCTATCTATAAGTACTCTAGCTAAGTGTAGCAATCGAGGGGTAAGAATAATTTGTCTCCTACTATAGTTTCTTTCCTTCAACTCTAATGTGCAATTAAGAATATCGAGAATCGGGGATTTAGGGATATTCGTACCTACATGGTTGCCAATTTCCTCGATGATATTATCCCAATTTTTTTTTTATAGCAGAGCACGTCCATATTACGTGGAGATAATCGGCCATCGGGTATTGGCACCTATGGCAATTAGCTGTTTTTGTTATCAAATTTGGATATTAGGGCAGGGTAATAGTACAGTCTATGCAGAATATTAATTAGTATAAATTTATGATTCATAGAGACCGATACATTCTTGACATTGCTATAACAAAAGAATTGAGAAAAAGGAGTCATAGCGCCACAAGTAATATGAAAAAATACAAAGCTTTATTGATAATTGAACATACAATATTACATAACATGGATTAAAAAAAGTGGTATAAGGATCTAAAATACCAAGTGTGGGTACTCAAGAGAAATCTAGTATTGCCACGAGTATCTTGTGTTAAAAATAGCAGAGCATATATGCCCTAGACAGTGAGAAGAGACCAGTATCGATAATGCCTCGTCATAGCGTCTTATATATAGTATAAGTGGTGTGTGAGTGGCAAGGTAATTAGGACACAAAGTAACAAAAATGTCCTAGTGCCACTAGTTTCAGATAGTGGAAAGGACGCTAGAAGGAAGCATAATTCGAAAAGAGGCTCTTATCCTTAAAATAGGTGCAAAAGGGAGAGATATCCCGGCATATGTGGTGGTTTTCCGTCAAACAGGGATCTGCATTAAATAGCAGATGTAAATACAAGCTTACGCATGGAGATGGAGATAGTCACAGCCCACAGCAATGAAGCCTGATGTAGTGGCGCCCCAACGCGCGTTTCGCTAGTGTAGCTTCCTCAGGGGGTAATATTTAATAAATAAGAACGTCATGTTTATATAGCTGGGCCATAGAAGTCAAAGAGATAATGATGTTCTGGTGTGTCCCTCCGGTCCGGTCTCCGGCGCATGCGCGGGAGTTCGCCCTGAGCCGCAAGATCCCTCGCCGCCTGTCGTCACGCTCGCACTGCGTCTGCATGCCCCCAAAGGACACGTGTCCAAGGAGACAGGGCATGCGCAGTGCCAGCATCAAGACGAGACGAGGACGGGGCGGGGCTCCCAGACTCACAACCGCATGCACAACCCCGGGACAGAGGATATCAGTAAGTATGTATCTGTAATTAGTAAATATGATAGTACAGGTCAATAGTGCCTGATATATGCCAAAATATATCTCCCGTTTGCAATACAGTGAAGAAGTGAAGACATGGAAAATCGTAATCAATCACATATCATAATAAGGTATATTAACTAATATACAAAGTGAGAAACAAATAAGAATAAATAAAAGCAAATATATATAGTATAACAAAATCAACTAATGAAATTGCGATAGTCTGAATATGACACCTAGTACATTAAAGTAAAAAAAATCAATATAATATACATTAATAAAAAATAATGAAGCCAAGGTGAGAGAAGAACATGATTACTGTTACGTCCATGGCCGGGGATCGCCGTTCTGACTCACCCCCTGACGATCCCGGGCATGGACGCCTCTCTGCTCGCCGTCCTCCTCCCTCTGGCAGTCGCCGGCGCTGTCTTCCGGGTCCTCGCGCCGTTCCCCGCAGGGTGCGCGTGCCCGCGCGTGCGCGGCCTTAAAGGGCCAGTACGCGTCCAGCTGCCTGTAATCAGGTATTAGCCCAAATGGCTGCTGGACTATAAAAGGAGCTCTGCCCACTGGTTCCTTGCCTGAGTGTTGTTGTATTCCCTAGTCTGTCTTGCTAAAGGTCTCCCAGTGTTTTCCAGTTCCCAGTTTTGCCCGTTCCTCCTGCCTGTACCCTGTATCCCGTACTACCGTTACCAGCTGTAAAAGCCAAGTCGTGTCTTCCGCCGCATCCGCAGCGTCACCTGCTGTGAAAGCCAAGTCGTGTCTTCCGCCGCATCCGCGGCATCACCTGCTGTTGTAAAAGCCAAGTCGTGTCTTCCGCATCCGCGGCATCACCTGCTGTGAAAGCCAAGTCGTGTCTTCCGCGGCATCCGCGGCATCACCTGCTGTGAAAGCCAAGTCGTGTCTTCCGCCGCATCCGCGGCGTCACCTGCTGTGAAAGCCAAGTCGTGATCCTGCCACTGTCTACTATTGCCTCAGGTACCCGTTTTGAACTATAGACATTGTTTTGTACCTAGTTGGCCAGCTGCTACCCCGCTACGCGGTACGGCCCAGTGGGTCCACACCCCGCCTCGTGACAATTACCATGTAAAGAGGACGCAATAAAAAATTACGAAGGTGAATGCAAAAGAAAAAAATATTTAGTGTCAAACAAAGGAAATAATGACAAGTTACATATAATATCTATAACAACCAAAATAACACAGATATCAAGTAAAGCAGGATCATTATTGATTTTGCTAGATGATCTTTCTATCCGGTCTATCTCCGGGAACACTTCAAAAGTGGACACAATCATAAGTCCACCCAAAGAAATCTAAACATGAATATAAATATTTTGACTAACAGAGGAGTTTCTAACCAATTTTAACAATGCACAGAACAGAGGCAGCCCTATAAAAAGGCGGCGAAGCTTAAATTGTCATTGAGCCCATGTGGGGTCATGGTGCCCAATGTGACAATCCACCTGCATTCTTTTTGTGCAAGTGTCATCTTCACATCTCCACCTCTGACACCACAATGTATCCTATCTATGCCCCATACGGAGAAGGTTTTGGGATCACATCCATGGAACAATTTAAAATGTTTAGGGATTGTTTTCAGAGTTGTTATATCATCTATGTCTTTTGCGGCGGATATATCCCGTACGTGTTCCCGGACATGCATTCTCAGTTGCCTCGAGGTTAGGCCTACATAGACCTTAGGACATCCACATGTAGCGTAATAGATGACATGGGTTGTGCTACAAGAGATATTTTGCAGAATTTTAAATCGTCTTTCATTTTTGATGGAGTCAAAGTATGTCATACGTAGTACATTGGGGCACGCCACGCAGTCCCCACAGGGGAAACAGCCTTGGACAGGACCTCTAGTTGAGAACGGATTTTGTTGTTTGGGTATGTAGTGACTTTTAACTAACATGTCTTTAATATTTTTACTTCTTCTCACCGTCATCTGAGGATTTGATGGTAGGGCTACAGTCAGATTTGGTTCCAATTGCAAGATGGGCCAGTGTTTTTGTAATATAGCTCTCATTGTCTGCCACTGATTATTGTAAGTGGAGATATACCTGATCTTGCTATTTGCCACATCTTTCTTGTTGGTTTTTAGCGGATGTAATAGTTGTTTGCGTTCCATTTTTTGGGCTCGATTATATCCTTGTTTAATGCATCTCTGACTATAGCCCCTCTCTCTGAATCGTTCTTTTAGGTCCTGTGCTTTGTTCTCAAATTTGCTATCTGAAGAGCAAATCCGCTTCATCCTCAGGAATTGACCCACTGGGACAGCTTTGACAGTAGAGTAAGTATGTGCTGATGTGGCGTGCAAGAGGGAATTGACCGACGTCTCTTTCCTAAAGACGTCAGTCTGTAGTCTTCCCTCCTCATCTGCCTTAATGGACACATCCAAAAAATCCACCTTCTGTCTGTCATGGACATACGTAAGTTTTATGTTCCAGGTATTAATGTTCAATTCCTGCAAAAAAACGATGAGTTGTGTCTCTGTACCTTGCCAGATGATGAACACGTCGTCAATATAACGCAGCCAGCACTGCACATGGTCCGCGGCGCAAGCGCCGTCACCATGCACAACCTGCCTCTCCCAAAATCCAAGAAACAGGTGCCTTGCTTTTGGACATAAAAAGCGTCCTCAAAGACAAACAGATTGCGAGTGAGGATGTATTCCAAGAGTTCAATCACCAGATCGCACAACTGGCTGTCCCGGTACCTCATTCCCAGGAAGAAGCGGACCGCATTAATCCCGTCCCGATGTCTAATGCTCATGTAAAGAGACTCTACGTCGGCTATGACTAAGAGCATATCAGTCTCTAAAGATATTCCATCTATTCTTGTGAGTACCTCAGTGGTATCTCTCACATATGACGGTAAGCACTCTACTAGGGGTTTCAGGTAGAAATCAATAAACCTGCATGCTGGATCACACAGTCCCCCAATCCCTGACACAATCGGTCGACCAGGTGGATCAATTACACTTTTATGAATCTTTGGAAGAAGGTAAAAAGTGGGTATTTTGGGGTATTTTACTGTGAGACCGTCAAGCACTTTTTTAGGAATGATCCCCTTTTCAAAGGCAATATTTAAGATTTTTTGTTGATGGTAATTTGTTTAAAATCCTCCATCACTAGTTTGGTGAAAATCTCCACTTGCGGGCAGAGGGACAAGGGGGGAACCTCTTAGATTTGGGAACAATCGAGTTTGGAAACACACCTTGTTCCGAGGGAATTTGTTCCTGCAGAAATTCTTCTAAGGCTGACAGGATTTCTTTTTCCATTGAGCTATTAAGACCCATATCAATTTCACCCTTACCATGCAGTTTTTTCAAAACCAGCTTCCGTGAAAATAAAAAGAGATCCTTTACCGCTGTGAAAAAATCAAATGAGTTACTTAGGGATAATGTGAGTCCCTTGCCAAGGATATCGCATTGTGTGTCAGAGAGGATATGTGTAGATAGATTAATTACCTCCAAATTCCTGGATTTTTTTCCCTCCTAGGTAGGGGGATGGAGTCTTTATTTTCGTCGCTTGCCTTTCTCTGTTCCTCCGAGGGAGGCTCAGATCTTGTCCATTTGTTATCTCCCCATTCCATCTACTCTCTACGTCATTAGAGGCTTGAGAGGATATAGACCCTGATCTAGATCGGGGTCCTGGTCCACTTATACTATATATAAGACGCTATGACGAGGCATTATCGATACTTCTCACTGTCTAGGGCATATATGTTCTGCTATTTTTAACACAAGATACTTGTGGCAATACTAGATTTCTCTTGACTACCCACACTTGGTATTTTAGATCCTTATACCACTTTTTTTAATCGATGTTATGTAATATTGTATGTTCAATTATCAATATAGCTTTGTATTTTTTCATATTACTTGTGGCGCTATGACTCATTTTTCTCAATTCTTTTGCTTATGACGTATTGGAGTTATGCTATATTGTAACAGTACACTGGAGGTGCCTTGACACTATGTCGGTGGCACCTAACCTGTGATTTGACCTGTGAGTGTGTATTCATATAACATTGCTATAACAGTTTAGCCACTGATCGTGCTCGATTGGTCCCAAGTCCCTGACCCATTTTTCCCGACTCAGAGGTGATATACTTCTAAGTAGTGCATCGTTAATTTTATATAGTGATGAGGTAGTCTTTTTGCCTAAAGTGTTATATTTAAGCCTTTCCATTCCCTTGTGACTTTGTATAAAAAATATTTCATTATTTCTAGTTGTACTTACTGCATGTTGTATTTGTGCATAGCGATATCTGTACGTTTCTTTTACTGAATAAATGATTTTAAGATTCTCAAAAGTGATCAGTGTTCCATTAGTAAACAAATCCTTAATGTGTTTAATATCATATTTTATAAAACCCCTTACATCTTGAATACTTTCCAATTCCTTCAAGTTTTTATTGTGCCATATTGGTGTAAAATGTGTCGCTCCCCTAATCTCGAAAATAATTTTCCATGCTGCCCAGCTTTCCAACCAAAGCTTATTTATCGGCCGACCCTTATTAATACCTGCTCTTAATTGCCCTGATTCCAATAGCTCATATATATTACTTATTTGATCTTCGTTTTCGCTCACCAACGTCTTTAGAGTGCTAACCTCATGTCATCTAGTTAGAGGTTTAAGCTGAAATGCTATAAAGTACCCAAAGAAGAAGAAGGGAATTGCCATACCACCCTCACCCCGTGATCTGCATAGAAATTTTTGCTTGAGTCTTACCTTCTTCCTACCCCAAATTACATAGTTTGTTATAGTTTCTATTAGTTTAATTTAAAAGTTTTTATTAATCCATACTGGGCTAGCAGAGAGAACATAGAGTAATTGTGGTTGTACAAACATTTTAATTAATGCTACCCTGTCTGCTCTAGATAGCTTAATCCAGATGGAGATTTTAGACCAAATTCTGTCCAGGAAACATGACATTAAGAATGAATTTCCCAATGTTTGCACTGATTTTTTTGCCTAAGTATTCAAAATGATCTGTTGGTTGCAAAACCTTCAATTTGTTATGAGGCAGTTCAAAATTATCCAAGGGAAGTAACGTAGATTTACTCAAGTTGATATTTAATCCAGATAGTCCTAGGTTGCGGCCAGTTTCATACCGAATCCTTTGTGTTGGAGTGGAAATTCTTGAGTGTGCCAACCATCTTACCCTGGAGATGGCGATCCTGTGAGCTAACTTACCCCAAGTTGTCACGATATATATATATATATATATATATATATATATATATATATATATATATGTATATATATATATATATATATATATATATATATATATATATATTATACATGTATTTTTATTATTAGTAAGAATTATTAGCTTTTCTCTTCATCAGAAATAACCTTTGCATCCAGAACAGGTGTTCCAGCGCAAGATACAGCTGGTGTGAACTAAATAATTGAAAGAATATTCATCAAAGATAACTCATGGGGAAGGGAAACATATCAGGAGATTTTGGTACACCATATTAATTACCGTCTTCTCAATTTAAAAACTTCTTTGCAACTTATAATTACTTTATCTTAAAACTATTTCTAATGTACACTAGGATCCATATACCATTAAAGCATTTACTCGTTTCCAATAAAAAATAACATTAATTTGCAAAAACATTAAAAGATCTGTTGCTAGGTCCGTAAAAACCTCATAATTATGTATTTGGAACCTCTGCTTAAAAAATATTCATGTGGGCAGCGATATACTGACAAAGTCCTATGCTTGTATACAGCATTTGTCATTATCCTAGTTTGGCTTCTGCCACATTCACACTAGATTTTAAAAGATGTAATAAAGAAATAACAGAAAGGATTCATTAAAGCATCAAAGGATCCTTCTGTAGGTTGCAAACCACTTTCAAATACGCCAAGTGGTATAAAGGCAGTGAGTGTTAAAAGGGAAAAAGACTATTAAAGATATGACTAAGTGATGGCTCCTACCATAGTGCTAACTACTTTGACCCAAGTAGCAAATTACACTAGTAATGCTATGACCTCCCTGATGCTATTACTAATATGTGCAGCTGCCAACAGTTGGGGAGCCACATCTGGGGGTCCGAGAGAGACATGTTGCTCCCAAGCCACTGGTTGGGGAACACTGCATTATAGCATACTCTCAGTCATCAACTTAAAAACCTCTTGGGTTTTTCTGAGGGAAAGGTATCTCTCACACAGGAATAGATTTGTATCGTGTGATAGGCCAGAGTGGGTTGGGGTGCATTCTGAAGCCCCTGACTTGGGTGACAATGATAATGATAATGATTTTCCTTTGGCTCTGTCCGCCTTTCTGAAGTTTCTGTTACAGTACGGGCCATCTGAGGTGGAGTTACTCTTTACAACAGAAGAAATACCTTATATGGAAGACTGAATTCAATTTTTTATTTTATAACTATTTACATAAGTATAATTAAGGATAGAAAAAGTAAAGTAAACTAGAAAAACCTAATTTCTACAAGACAAAAAAAGAATTCCAAAATAAATGAATATGATTTCTTTAATAAACAGGTCAGCCAGTGTAATTGGTGCAACTTTATAAATAGTTTTTATTAAAAATGTGTTTTTACTTTTTGAGATACAGCTGCTCTGTTTTCTCTACATAGAGCAGCTGTATAGTTCGCTATGACCTGAATCCGTCAGTCCCGCGGACAGGACGGGTTCAGTGTCAGCTTAACCTGTGTGTCTCTGGGACGCAGGATCCACCTGTAATCTATCACATCTAAGTTATGAACATAGGTGTGATTCATTACAGGTGGGTTCTGTGTGTCAGAGACACGCAGGACCCACTAACACTGAACCCATCAGTCCCACAGTCCTAACGGGAACAGGATTTAGCAATGATACAGCGGTTCTGTAAAGAGAATACAGAGCAGCTGTATCTCAAAAAGTAAAACAAACCTTTAATAAAAACGATTTCAAAAGATGTACCAATCACACTGATTGACTTTTTTATATATATGTATATATATATATATATATATATATATATATATATATACTAGTCCTTTTCAATGAATTAGAATATCATCAAAAAGTTCATTCATTTCAGTAATTCAATTCAAAAAGTGAAACTCATATATTATATAGATTCATTACACACAGTGTAATCTATTTCCAGCATTTTTTTATTTTAATGTTGAAGATTATGGCGAACAGTTAATGAAAACCTAAAATTGAGTGTCTCAGAAAACTAGAATATTATATAAGCCCAATTTCAAAAATGATTTGTAATACCGAATTGTAGGCCTACTGAAAAGTATGTACATTATATGCACTCAATACTTGGTCGAGGCCCTTTTGCATGAATTACTGCATAAATGCGGTGTGGCATGGAGGCCAGGAGCCTGTGGCGATGCTGAGGTGCTATGGAAGCCCAGGTTGCTTTCATAACGGCCTTCTGCGCATCTGCATTGTTGGGTCTGCTGTCTCTCATCTTCCTCTTGACAATACCCCATAGATTCTCTATGGAGTTTAGGTCAGGCGAGTTTGCTGGCCAATCAAGCACAGTGAGGCCTCGTGCACACTTCAGTCTCTTCAGGGTGCTAGCCGTTTTTCAGTTTTTTTGACGGTCCCGTTGCTCCGTTCAGACAAAAGTAGAGCATGTCCTACCTTGGTCCGAGATTCCGTGACCGTGAGGCCCATGCAAGTTAATGGGGCCATCAAAAAAACTGAAGGCACACGGAAGGCATCCGTGTGCCATCCGTGACGGAGCCGTTGCCTAGCAACGGCCGGGCGGTCAGAAGTACATTACAGATATATTACACTAATCGGCAGCCACTTCTCTCTATCCATCACTGATAGAGAGAAGAGGTTGCTGATAAAAATAAAATAAAAAATACATACCCCGGTCATTGTCTTGGTGAAGAGTCCCTCTTCTTCCTCCAGTCCGACCTTTCTGTATGACACGGCAGTCCATGTGGCCACTGCAGCCTGTGATTGGCTGCAGAGGCGGTCACGTGGGATGAAGTGTCATCCCTGGAGTCCCGTCTTCTGACGTCATCCAGACTTGCGTGACCGCCACTACAGCCTGTGATTGGCTGCAGCGGTGACATGGGATGAAACATCATCCCAGGAGGCCGGACAGGAGGAAAATGCAGGGAGTTCTGGGTAAGTATGAACTGATTTTTATATTTTTTATATCATTAAAATTGTATTTTGCGAGCGCCGAGCATGGTCATTCTTCAGCGCTAGTCACTGTCCAGGTTACTGAAAGAGTTACCGCCGATCAGTGCAGCCCATTAACTCTTTCAGCACCCTGTACAGTGACTAGCGCTGAACAACCCTGCTCTTTACCTGCTCGGCACTCGGAAACGGAAACATGGAGTGCACATGGAAATCACACGGCCGCTAAATCGGGCACACGGGTCCGTCAAAAACGGCCGTGAAAACGGTGATGGAAGTGTGCACGAGGCCTGATACTATGGCTATTAAACCAGGTATTGGTACTTTTGGCAGTGCGGGCAGGTGCCAAGTCCTGCTGGAAAATGAAATCAGCATCTCCATAAACTTGTCAGCAGAGCGAAGCATGAAGTCCTCTAAAATTTCCTGGTAGATGGCTGCGTTGACTCTGGACTTGATATAACACAGTGGACTAAAACCAGCAGATGACATGGCTCCCCAAACCATCACTGACTGTGGAAACTTCACACTGGACTGCAAGCAACTTGGATTGAGTGCCTCTCCACTCTTCCTCCAGACTCTGGGACCTTGATCTGAAAACAGGACTTTGGACCACTGAGCAATAGTGTTGGTCCACTGTGTTATATCAAGTCCAGAGTAAGTGCAGCTGACTACCAGGACATTTTCAAGCACGTCATGCTTCCCTCTGCTGACAAGCTTTATGGAGATGATGATTTCATTTTCCAGCAGGCCTTGACACCTGCCCACACTGCCAAAAGTACCAATACCTGGTTTAATAACCACAGCATCACTGTGCTTGATTGGCCAGCAAACTCACCTGACCTAAACCCCACAGAGAATCTATGGGGTGTTGTCAAGCGAAAGATGAGAGACACCAGACCCAACAGTGCAGACGAGCTGAAGGCCGCTCTCAAAGCAACCTGGGCTTCCATAACACCTCAGCAGTGTCACAGGCTCATCGCCTCCATGCCACGCCACATTTATGCAGTAATTCATGCAAAAGGAGCCCTGACCAAGTATTGAGTGCATATACTGTACATACTTTTCAGTAGGCCAACATTTCGGTATTAAAAATCATTTTTGAAATTGGGCTTATATAATATTTTAATTTTCTGAGACTAAATTTTTGGTTTTCATTAACTGTTAGCCATACTCATCATCGTTAAAATAAAAAAATGCTGGACATAGATTACTCTGTGTGTAATAAGTCTATATAATACATGAGTTTCCGTTTTTGAATTGAATTACTGAAATAAATTAAGTTTTTGATGATATTCTAATTAACTGAGAGGGACTAGTATATATAAAAATGCCTTTCAAAGGTTTTCATAGCCTTTAAACAGAGATAACTAAAACAAAATGTATGGTAAACAGTAATTTTATATATATAATAATAACTATACAATAAAAATGTAAAAAGTTTTAATTTACTACTTCTATAGTGAGAAATTATCTCTTGAAGTTAGAGCTTAAGTCTGTACTGCTAAAAGATTGTATAACAACATGCCCCTTGTCAGGATTAGATCCCGAGACTCTCTTGTCGAAGGGCTGCTTGCCGAGATATCTGGGATTTTTTTCCAGTGTCCAGTTTCACCAAGCTCTGTTAGTTAACAATCTTGTTCCAAGTCTGTGTAGCCAAACCCTCTGACCTCCTATATAAACTTTGCCTTTGCACTCCCTTCTTATCAGATTATTGAACTTCCTGCCTTTAGTCTAACTCACTGCTGCTTTGCTGCCTTATGCTACAAACAGTTGATGCTTATCTATGCACCAAACTTGGATTGCTTCTGATTACGTCTCTGCCTTATGTGACACACGGTTGGCGACTCTTTGTGTACTAAACTTGTATTTCTTCTGATCACGTCTCTGTCTTATGCTACAAACTGTTGCCGCTTTTCTGTATATAGATCCTGAACTTTTATTTGACTACTCTTGCCTAATATGACCATCGTTCCACATTATTATTGGACTCCAGACCTGCTTACAGACCCTGTGAGAATAATCTGGCCACAATATGGAGTCACCTGGGATAACTTTGAGGCAACAATTGGCAGAACTACAAGAATTTGGCACCATTCATCAGGAAAATTTTTCTGAGATGCAAAATCTAGTGCAAGTTCAACAACAAAGAAAGCTGTCCAGTATCCCCAGACATGTTAGCAAACAGTGCAGCTACTTGGAACAGGAGAGTCTCTGGGAACAAGTCCTGACACCTCTTCAGTCAAGGGCAGTCTTGTCATGTCACCTTATATGGACCAAAGTCACAAAATGTAACATAATCTATGCCGTAATATGCCAGAACAGTGGCAGTTATGTGTGTATATGTGAAAACATCCATGTACTTGGTAATAAGGAACTTTTTACATTTTATTCTTGTATTTTTTTTAATTAAACATATGCAGCTTACTGCACAAAATCCAGCAGGTTGTGGCAGGTCCCATTTAGAATAGAAGTCTGTGGTTGTAAGTCTCTCTCCTCTCTAGCATCGAAATACTGTACATAATGGGTGCCTGAACTAGCTTAAGAAAAGCTCATGCAGAGTCTGTTAATGAGTGTTACAGGTCATGTTGCAACTGTATATACCACCTTTGTGAGGATTATAAATGAACAAGGACACTGTGATATTAGGTCAGTTTTGTAAATATCAGTATGAATAGCACACTTTAGTTTGAGCCAAGCAACTTATCTTGGCAATCAATCTGAAGATTCTTTATTTCATTTAATATATTTCATAAATTTTCATCAAAAACAGCTGTAGAAAAAAAATGTAAGTCAAGGTCACAAGGTTTCGTAATCAAAACTAACTTGCTAGGCAGAAAAAAAAAAGATTCAATAAATCACACAGCAAATGGTTAAAACCACCCGAGGCTAATGAATATTAACACATGCAAATTGTAGTATGTACTGTAGAAAACGGAAAATTGTACAGACAGCAAAATATATGTAGACATGTCACAAGGTTATTTTTTACAAGTATTAATGAAGCATGAAGCATCGTTACACAGCTTTGTAATCCATATCCATTATAGGCAAAGGACATAGATAAGAAAAAGGCAAGCTGCTCAAATCCATTCATAGACAGATGCTCAAGAGGGTGGCACAATTCAAAGCATAAGCAAGAAGGCAAGATCAATAGCTCAGTGCTAAAGTTCTATTTCTTACATGATATTTTAAAGCAGAGAACACAGTACAACTTACAAAAATATACATAGCTAGAATAAAGAAAATCAAAGTCAGGATCCCAAACAAGTCTCGGTATCAAAGTTTACTTGGGTGGTACATAAAAACATGATTACAATTTTACACCAAATATTTGGAAAGCAGAAGTATTTCTTAAAGTGTATGTCTACCTTTGAATACCAATTTAAAGTTTAGATATTTAATTATTTTGTACAAAATATTAAGATATTTTGTATATACCTATAATATAAATAAAATATAACCATTTATAATAAGATATAGTATAAATCCAATCAAAAATTATTTCACTGAAATTATCAATAATTGTAAAAAAAAATAATCTGTTAATCGGCTAAGGTGGCAGAAAAGTTTCACAGAAGGCAAGGGTTATTTCCAAGCAGACATACTTGCTACAGCCCATTTAAGTCCTACAAAATGTACAGTTAGAGTAGTTAAACTATCCCAAAAGGTAGTAATAACAGACTATGCCAGCATTTTTTTAAAAAAAAAAGAAAAAAAGGCTAGATGTTTATTTACTGACAAATGGCATTGAGGGTTATAATTAATCAAGCAATGAATTCCGTGTAATTTATTGAGAAATGTTCAGCTTGATGGACCTGTGAATTAATTCAACCTCTGTAACTATGTAACTATATAAAATTGGATAAAACTTTCCACACAGTCAGGGCAACAATAAAATACTGACAGTAACACCTAATTTACCAAAAAAGATCCAAAACGAAAAAGTGTTACAAAAACGGTCTACACCTGCTTTATAAATATGATGCAAGCGCATTAAGGAAAAGGGATATGACAAAACAAACTATCCAGTAGCCATCTTCGTAGCGTCTGTAAGGGGTAATTTATTTCCACTCACTCTTGCACTCACTTTCCACTCGGGTTGCAAAGCAAGCATAGATCACACCCCAGCACAGTCCACACACCCTAGATACACATCTCACTGCCACAACCTACTGAGTTTCTGGGCCGATAGGTACCTCAACACATTATTACCCCTCACAACCCATTTATCCATGACTATTATTTAATCCCTACAGACACTGTTCCATGCATTTAGAACATGGCCAGGAAGTACTTCCCACACCATGCCACAACATATACTGTGTAAGAGGAAGTGTTTTATGTGTATGTGGATATATATATATATATATATATATACATATATATATATATGTATATGTGTGTGCGTATATGTATATGTATCAATTGTCCCATCAGGCAGGTGTGTATTCATACATATCCACATGGGAAAATACCCCTGGTAATAAGATAAGACAGTTGGCTCCAGCCACCTGCTTTGTCTTGTTTACAATCTGGGAGGAGCAGAGGATTTTCTTTGATCTTCTTGTCTCTTACCCTCCAGGGGAAAGCCATAAACAGTGGACACATCCTATGATGCATTCCCATGTCACAGAATGTTCCCACGGCCTGCTCCTGCATGTACATGAGTTAGGCACAGGGATGTTATGCACAAGTGCACCCACTGGGCTTAAATAATCCACTGCTAGTCCACTCCTGAGTCCTACACTACACCCCACACCTGAGAAGACCTACACATGAGCCCTAACCTGAGGAGAAGCTTCATACGACCAAGAAGGCCTTTTAAACCCACTCCAAAAGAAGCTCTAGTACCACCAACCATTCCACTGAAGACAGGCCACAGCATTAAGCCCTAGCAGTCTAATTATCATTACAAACCCTATCCTTACCCTCTCCCCTAGCTAAATTAATCCTTACCTCCCCTAGCCTACACGTTAACCCCCTCCTATCATAACCCTGCATAATATACAGCAGAAACCGTATTAACCCCATCATGGAAAGCCAGTGCTTCCCGCAAAATGTCGTATACTTACGACAAATGCATGGCACCGACTCAGAAGCTGAGTCGGTGCCATCATCCCCAGATGTCAGCTGTATCTTACAGCTGACATCCTACTGTAACCCCTTAAATGCAGCTGTAAAGGATCTGCCAGGCACAGCTTCTTTATCAACGCCCATAGGTAATCAGTCTGCACCTGCTTCTATGTCTGTGGGACTGACTCCATCTTTCACCACTCAGGATGGCAGGGTTAGGAGTGGGAGAGCCTATCGCAGCCTGGCCAGACGGAGCTAGCGTCTATTTATACCTGCCTTTCCTGTTCCTCCTTGCTTATGAATCTTCTCTGTTGGTTTCCTGGCCCTGCTGCAGCTTCTTGTACTATTTGTCCCTGCTCCGTATTGACCCTGGCTTGTTGACTGCTCTCCTGCTCTGCGTTTGGTATCTCGTGTTCTCCTGGTTTGACTCGGCTTGTTCACTACTCTCCTGCTCTGCGTTTGGCACCTCGTACTCTCCTGGTTTGACTCGTCTCGTTTACTACTCTTGTTGCTCACGGTGTTGCCGTGGGCAGCTGCCCCGTTTCCCTTGGGTTCTGTGTTCCCTTGTCTGTTTGTCTGTCGTTCACTTATTGAGTGTAGGGACCGTCGCCCAGTTGTACCCCGTCGCCTAGGGCGGGTCGTTGCAAGTAGGCAGGGACTGAGTGGCGGGTAGATTAGGGCTCACTTGTCTGTTTCCCTACCCCCATCATTACAGCAGCCATCAAAAGCGATCGCTGCATTTAAGGTGTTTGCAGCTCATCGACACCCCAGCAATGAAATCGCCGGGGTGTCGTGGCTGCAATGGCAACCGGAGACCTAATAATTTCAGCCCCCGCCCAGAGGCGGGGCATGAAGGGCTTCCGTAGCCGCCGGCCAGGTGGCGACGGCTCAGGAGATGAGCCGGCGTCATCAGCAGTGAATGTCTATTTATTGTTACAGCTAACTTCTACCTGTAATGGTAGGAACCGGAGCTAGCTCCGATCCCTGCCATTAACCCCTCAGATGCAGCGATGGGATGCGATCACTGCATCTTTATGGTTGTTAGCAGATCGCCAGCTGTGACATGCAATCGCACGACTGCCGACTGCTATTATGACGGCAGGTGACCTAAAAATGGCCTCCTGTCTGACATTACGGAAACCGATTAGGCCCCGCCCAGAGGCGAAGCCTAATTGGCTTGCTGTCAGTGAATGACTGACAGATCTAATACACTGAACTACATAGTCAGTGCAATGTATTAGAAAAAAAAAATCTGACATTTGGACCTTCAAGTCCTCTAGTAGGACTAAAGTAAAGTGTAAAAAAAAGTGAAAAAAAATGTAAAAAATATAATAAAAGTTTCAAGTAATAAAATAAAACACAATCACCCTTTTTCCCTTTTCAAGTACTTTATTATTGAAAAAAGATAAATAAACCATACATATTTGGTATCGCCACGACCGTAAAGGCCTAAACTATAAAAATATAATGTTATTTATTCTACGCGGTGAACGGCGTAAAAAAAAACCCGTAAAAAACAATGCCAGAATTTCTGTTTTTTGGTCACTTTGCCCTACAAAAATGTAAATAAAAAGTGATCAAAAAGTTGCATGTATCCAAAAATGGTGCCTATAAAAACTATAGCTTGTCTCGCAAAAAACAAGCTCTCATACAGCTCCGTCAATGAAAAAATGAAAAAGTTATGGTTCTCACAGCATGGCGACAGAAAAAATACATTCGTTTTACAAAAGTAATTTTATTGTGCAAAAAGTTGTAAAACATAAAAAAGTGCCATGTAATTTATAACGCATGGTAAACGCTGTATAAAAAAAAAAAACTAAAAAAACCTATGCCAGAATTGCTGTTTTTTGGTCAAAAAGTGATCAAAATGTCGCATATACCCCAAAATGGTACCAATAATAACTACAGCTCGTCCCGCAAAAAAACAGCCCTCATACCACTAGGTCTATGAAAAAATAAAATTAGTTAAAGCACCAATAAGTCATGAAATGAAAATATGCGGTTGTGTAGATCAGAGGGGAACATTTCGCCTGTTTCAAGAGGCGATTTATCGGCGCCATAAAATTAGGGAACCAGGAAGGGGAGGGCCCAAACATATCTGCTAAAAGCGAGGGTGCCCGTATTATACCAGGACAACACTTCCTAGCAAAATTCACCAAACTGCAAAGGTGCGGAGTGTGGACCAAATGTGGGATAAGAAAGGACATTTATCAGTGCCACACCGGCCTGTGCAGAAAGGATTCTTCACAGCGTAACACACGTCTATGGATCATTTTATTGTTTACCCCAATATTATACCACCTGACTATGCCCCTGATGTACTCTGCCCAGCTTACATGTACCCCCATATTATAAACTGAAATACCAGCAATATTCAAACAAAACTACTACCAAGCAAAATCTACGCTTCAAAAGCCAAATGGTGCTCCCACCCATATGAGCCCTACAGTGTGCCGAAACAGCAGTTTACTTCCTCATATATGGCACCGCCATACCCGGGAGAACCCTTTTAACATGTTTTGGGTTGTGTCTCTCCAGTGCCATAAGCTGGGCACGACATATTTGACACTGAATTGGCATATCTGGGGAAAAATATTAATTTTTACTTTGCACTATCCGCAGCGCAATCATTTATGCAAACGACCTGTGGGGTGAAAATGCTCCCTACACCCCTTAATAAATGCCTTGAGGGGTGTAGTTTCTAAAATGGGGTCACTTCTCAGGGGTTTCTTTTATTATTTCACATCAGAGCCTGTGCAATTGTGAACCAATACTTGTTATGTCGCCAAATTAGGCCTTAATTTTGCATGGTACTCTTTCACTCCTGAGCCCTGTCGAATGTCCAGGCTAAAGATGAGGGTCACATGTAGGGTGATTCTAAAACCGGGAAACACCGAACAATAATTGTTATGGTGGCACAAGCTGGGCACCACATATTGCCACATCTATTGAAAAATCCCATTTTCACTCTGTAATATCGAGTGCACACTAATTTATGCAAAACACCTGAGGGGCTAACATGAATACCTTGAGGGGTGTAGTTTCCAAAATGTAGTAACTTTTGGGGGGTTTCCACTGTTTTGGTCCCTCAGGGGTTTTGCAAATGCGACATAGCCACCAGAAACCAATCCAGCCAAATCTGTACTCCGAAAGCCAAATGGCACTCCTTCCCTTCTGAGCCCTGCCGTATTCCCAAAAATTAGTTTATGACCACATATGGGGTATTGCCATACTCGGGAGAAATTGCTTTACAAATGTTGGGGTTCTTTATCTCCTTTATTTTTTGAGAAAATTAAAAATTCTGCGGTAAAGCTATGTCTTATTGGAAAGAAATGTAATTTTTATTTTCACTGCCCAATTAAAATAAAATCTATGAAACACCTGTGGGGTCAAAATGCTCTCTACACCACTAGATTAATTCCTCAAGGGGTGTAGTATCACAAATGGAGTCCCTTTTGGGTCGTTTCCACTGTACTGGTACCTTAGGGGCTTTGCAAAAGCAACATGGTGTCAAGAAACCAATCCAGCAAAATCTGTTCTCCAAAGGCCAAATTGTGCTCCTTCTCTTCTGATCCTTGCCGTGTGCCCAAACAGCAGTTTATGACCACATATGGGGTATTTCCATACTCCAGAGAAGTTGCTTTACAAATTTAGTTTTTTTTTCCTTTATTTGTTCAGAAAATGTAATATTTTGAGCTAAAGCTACGTTGAAGAAAAAGGATTGTTTTTATTTTCACTGCCCAATTCTAATAAATTCTATGAAACACCTGTGTGGTCAAAATTATCACTACACCCCTA